>NC_080670.1:75394148-75477730 GCF_030247195.1 Topomyia yanbarensis
TCCCTAGGTACATCCAGTTTACTGTGAAGACCGCATATGTAAAGCGAACATCACACGAGCGGAAATATTGACATTAAATCAATTATTGATCAATATATTGATCGTGTAAGGACATTTTGAAAATATTGATTATGTAGAATTCAAATGGGATTGACGTATTGAAGTAGTCTTGTCAATATTTTTATTGACAATATTCTCGTCTCGTGTAGGGTCCGCATAAAAGAGCATAATAGCAAAAGTGATCGGCAAAATGTAATAAAATAATGGTTATCAATTATCTCCCTATTATTTTGCGAAAAATCATGTAATATGCTTATACGATCCTGCAATGAGTAAATGTCAAGGTGATAGTAGATTTAATAGCCTTCTGTGTGCTTTAATTGTTAAAAAAATTAAAAGTTGCAAGGAAATTTTTGAACGCGATTTTTTTTACGTTTCTGTTAGATATGATGTATTGAAAAAAAGCTCTAGAAGTATTGGTCAATACAGGCCCGAACGTAGATCGCGGAAGGAAATGGAAGGGAATGGTTAGTCCGATACTTGCTTTTGCTAGAGGCCGTATATACCTAAAGCGGCCCTACACGAGCAGAAATATTGACAATAAATCGATTATTGATCAATATATTGATCGTGTAAGGACGCTATGAAAATATTGATTCTGTAGAATTCAAATGGGATTGACGGATTGCAGTAGTCTTGTCAATACTTTTAATTGACAATATTCTTGTCTCGTGTAGGGTCCGCTTAAGAGAAGAGAAGACAATCGCGTAGCCAGGCATTGTAATTCTCTCTCACTCACGCGAGAAGAAGCTTATCCGATGTCCAACTTTTCCGAGATGAGTCGCAAAATTCTCCGCCTCCACAAATAGCGTGAGAATGATTTTCCGGATAAAATTTATTTGACTTTTTCCTTCTCACCGGAGAAGGTGATAAAATTTTAATTTCGTGGAAATCAATAAAAACTTCAAAAAATACACTTAATTGCAAAGAAAAGCGGCAAAGAAGTATGATAGACTTGTTTTTTCGTGTTTTGGAATAACGACAGGAAAGCATCGAGCAAAAAAAGGATACCATGATAAACTCATTCACTCATTCTCCGACTGTTTTATTTATCCGGAGAAATAACACGTTTTATTTATCCGGAGAAATTGTGTGAGTGCCAATAACTTTTCGTGTGAAAATGTGAGTTTTTATTGTCGCAGTAGCAAACTATCCGGGCGCATTTACTCATATGAGCGATAAATGCAATGCCTGCGCGTAGCTAATTTGATCCAGTCCTAACCTCAATATTGAACCAGTTTCTGATTGGTCGTTTTGCCAGCGATGAGCGTTCATTATATTTACAAACGGGATAGAAAACAGTGCTGCTGAATCTATTATGGCTGCTTCTCATACACATCACATTTCATGCCAATTGAATAAAAGTCTTGAATGACGATATAGCTACGTGTATAGTTAATAGAGACATGAATAATAATTAAATTAAATTTTAAAATGCGGCTAGCATTGTAAATTCATGGTTGAGGTGCGAGCTTTGAGGTACAATTATTTTCAGCTATTGTAAAAAACATGCAAAAGGAATCTGGCAACGACGAACGTTTTCTGTCTTCAGATTTACGGCAGGGCCTAATCGAGAAAATTAAGAAGAGCAAGAAGCCTGTTTTCGTCTCTTCTCTTAGGTATATACTACTGCGCACTCCACAAGCGAGATGCATTATAGTATAGGTGTTCACAATTGTCAAGTTTGAGTGTGTTGGTTTGTTGCTAGTGAAATTAATCATGGCGGCCCAGGACCGCGAAGCACATAATCAACAAACCGACCAATCGAAAAGAAGCTTATAAGCACGTGGTAAAAATAAGTATGGCGTCCGGGATCGCAAAAGAGCAAATGTTTACATCACTAACCAATCAGAATAAAGTATGAGACCACGTGCTTCTGTTTTCTTCTTCATTCTTCTTGTTTGCCCGAAAAAAGTGACAGCTGATGCACACATAGAAAAAAATGTGTACACCTGTATACACCTCGCTCCACAAGTACCACTTGAGGAGGAGGATATTTTTGTTAGTAAGAGTATAGAAGTTGGATCACTTCTTCTTTACCGACGCCAGAGAGAGGTGACCTCGGCTGGAATTGAACCCCAGGCCAACTGGAATGAGTGACGGTCACGCTTACCACTCAACCACCGGCGCCGTCATACATTCAATTTACATTTACTCTAACCAAAATACTTTTCCTGATGTACAGTGTAAACTAACAGATTTTAGTGCGCAATAAAACTACACATTACAAATTACATTCTATGTAAAAACGCCTAACCTCTACGAAGAATTTTTGAGGTAATTTTTCAATCAAGGGTTTTTTACTCATTTGAAATTTAAATTGCTATTTTTCATGAAAAATTCCCCCATTTTATGAGTAGAAGGTCCCTCAATTGAAAAGTTGTCTCGAAAACTTGTAGGGGTCAGGCTATTTTTAAATAGAATGTGTATGCAAAGTTTGAAATAAATCGGTTAAGTAGTTTTTAAATGGCACCACAAATCGTGTTTTTTCCAGAGACGTTCTATAAAAAGTATCGTCACCGCTTCGCTTGTCGATATGTTTGCATAGAAAAATCACAGAATGTTATTAAAATTATATAGTATAATGTACAAAAGTTTTGATCAATTTGCTTCACCCAAATTTCTAAAAAAAATCGCCATGTTTTTGTTTCACACTGAAACCCTTACTCCACCCTTAAGCAAATTAACAGTGGCTCTGTATACCTCAAAATTTCAGGTCACGGAGTAAATTTTGTTTAAAAAGCTTTCAGCAGATTGATTCGAGTTTTCTGATCAGTAGATCGAAGGTCACAGGTTTTTTGAACATATTCAAAGCAGGAGCGGGAAAGACAGGCTACGCATGACTTTGTACGAGAATATATTTTTACAATCAAATCAGACCAAGGTAACTTCCGAATCACGGTTTTGTTGAAAAATGGGGATTTTTTTGGAAAAGGTTATAAATAGCTTATTGTATGAAAACTAACAAAATCGAGGAGGGCAGCTTTAAAGTAGTTTCGATTATAAACAACTAGCTAGTACCCATCGCGCGTTGCTGCAACTTTCAGCGAAATAGGAGTAAAACACAATCTGTTCCGAAGCGCCAACTGGCGGGTAGATAATCCCCAACCAATAGCACACAAACACGCTCCATAACAAATGCCTATGTATAAATTTTTACGGCAATCCGTTAAGCCGTTTGGGAGTCTATAAATCATATACATACAAACATTGACTTTTATATGTATAGTTTTGTTACTACTATCCTTACTAATGGTATTGCGCCTGAGAAAGTGCCGTTATTAGCTAAGCTAGCATGAAGATCTAAAGCTTTCAGGATCCGCTGGACGATATATGTATGTACTACCGTTATATGCATATTTGTCCCATGTTCTACGGGATTTCCTATATACACTAAAGTGGAACACGGTTACATAAAAAAATTAAATTTTGCTCCGAGTAACTTTTTGAGTCCGATTTAACTCCTAGAACAACTCCGCAAATTTTAAGCTCGTTCGGTGAAACTATATTTTTGCGCCCACGGTTTAAAGTTTACATGGGATTTCACATGGGGAAATCGTCGTTTGCAGAATAATTCTTCCAAGAGTCACCCGTTACCTCCTAAAAACTAAATTGATATATTATTTTTGTTGAAAATTTGTCAAGGAAACAAAGTCTAGAAGTCCGCCGAGCGATCTGATGTTTGTGAAAAAAGTTAGTAGGCAAAAACCGACTGATGCCCTTAAGATTGATTCAAATTTCACTTTTCATAGCATCACTGCTTTTGACGGCCGAATTATATACACTGAAGTTTTTTTATGCGGGGGATACGTACCGCATAAAAAAATCCGCATAAAAAACCACATAACTTTGAAAATCCGCATAAAAAAACCGCATAACTTAAGAGCCATAGTGCTTAAGGAAGAGCAAGCAGTAAGAAAGTTTAGAGAAAAGTGTGGAGTAGGGTCATATGAGCAAGCTTAGAACTTCCCGGCTACTCACCTCTTTTTCTTCTGCAACGCAGGAGTCAGTATCTTTTGGCATTGAATGCGAATAACCTGAGTGCGGCATGTCCAGGCAAGCGTAAAGTCACTTAATGACTTATGCTGTCGGAACCGTGACTCCCCGGAATCGCAAGGCTGACCTCGGCACCTAACCGACCAGCATCGAGATAACGATTTCGAGAGAAATTTCAACGTCGGGAAATAGTTCCACCGCCGGGGACTAGTTCGAATAGATCGGGAATTAGCTCCGGCAGATGCTCGTCGGGGCGCCTGTCAACTGGAAGTCACCCTCCACCCAGAATCGCAGGACCGACCTCGGCATCTGCCCGGGTAGTATCGGTTTCGGAAGATCTTCCACTGCCGGGGAACTCTTCGTCGGAGTAGGAAAGATCCACCGTCGGGGACTATTCCGAGTAGTCCGTAGCGAATCACCGGCTTGAATCATCGGGGCGCCAGTGAACCGGACGTAATCCTCCACTGGGAATCGCTGGACTGACCTCGGCATTCTGCCGGACTTCATCTAAGGAAGAATAACGTGTCCGTCAACGGTTGCAGGAGACATTCATTCATCGGGGAACTCTCCGCCGTGGTAGGCTAGCTGCACCGTCGGTAACTACGTCGAGTAGCACCGAACGCGACAGACCCTGGTCGTTGGGGCACCAGTGAACCGGAAGCCACCCTCCAACCGGAATCGCCAGATCGACCACGGCATCCAACTGGTCAACATAGAGAGGAAGGCATGTAGAATATCATGTCGAGCAGGATTAATATGGCGGTTACGAGACAAGCGAAATCTAGCACGACCAGCTAGACCTGGAATCAAGTGAAGTGCATTAGCACGCCTCCCCCCAAAGTAGTCATTTCAAATGGAATCGGGGGGATCAGGCAAATGTCCGACTTCTTGGTGGAGTTTAGAGGAATAGGGTTCAGAGTTATCTTCTCTGTCCAGAGTTCCTCACTCTGGCACACGATGGACGAAATCGGTAGTATGGTCTAACTACTGAACGTGTGCCGGGTCGGCGTAAAAGCTTTATCACCAAGTAAAAAAATACACTTTAGACTTTTTTCCGATCTCGCCGAACTGAGTCGAATGGTACAAGAGATTCGGCTCTGCGGGCCTCGGTTAAAAAGTCGAAATTCCGATCGATTGCATAAGTTTTATTATGAGAAAGGTAAAAAGGTATGCAGTCATCTTCTGTTTTTATTTTCACTGCATCAAGAATGCTTCTCATATCCTTAACCCAAAGACTAGTAATTTATAACCTAAAATAAAAATATGAACATTTTGTCTTTTGTTCAAGTATGTGCATTCACGAGGATCTATCTTTCGATAAAAGTCGCTTTAGGTGATGCCCTAGAAATTAAAAGGAAGCTGCATAAAAAGAATCGCATTACTTTGAAAATCCGCATTACAAAAAACCGCATAACTTTGAAAATCCGCATAAAAAAGCCGCGTTACTTTGAAAATCCGCATAAAAAGACTACAGTGTACAAAAATTTTAACTTTCTCTTATTACAAAACAAGCTTGAATTTATCTTTCAAAAGTCTTGTGAAGTGGCTAGACTGTACAAATAATTGGTGTTGATACATTTAGAGAAGATTAAGACGAAATTGCAGTTAATTGGACAACCAACAGCAGTGTTCCTAGAAAAATGAATATTTTATCAATCGTCAGAGCATCAGTCGGTTTCTGCTTAATAACTTGTAAATTTCTTTTAAAAGCCACATAACGGTTTATTTTTTGGAAGAAATGGGCGGCTCCTGGAGGAATTATCTTGGGAAAGTTCATTTTCCCATACAAAATCCCATATAAACATTAAACAGTATGTGCAAAATATGGTTTCAGGGATCGAGCTAAGAATTTGTACAGTTGTTCTAGGACCTAAATGGTACCTAAAAAGTTGCTCGGAGCAGAAATCTAATTTTTGTCCCACCCTAACATACATTGGGCAATTATGCGTATAACGGCATTGTATGTATGTAGTAAGAAGCCACTGTCAATTCAATGCATTATCAGTGGATGCGGGTAGGCTTACAGTATATTGAATTTGTGTATCAGGTAACCTTCATATTATTGCTGTTGCCGAAGGGCCAAAATAGGGTTGGGGGGACCCGTAAACAGAGGCGCATACGCGCATTCCGCGGGAAACAAAGAATCTCCTTTCCACAATGACAAGGCGCTGTATGATGTGGCCACGAACTCGCCATCGGAAGAGCAAGGATAACTATGATCCTCTCATTTACCCGTTACTCACACATAGGAACTATAGCCGAGGGACTGTTCTTCCGGTTATCATCCCTGGGCATAGGCCGTTCAGCATCAAATTATAGTCTTGTCAGTTGTGGTCTTGTCAGACTGCAAGTGGCGTGAAATCCCATGATGATAACAGATATGGTATTTACATATGCATTTCGTCGCTGTTGTGCTATCTTATGACAAACGCCATTTAGGGGTAAACTGAGTTAGATACACATTACTTGTCCAAAAAATCTCTTCAAAATGGCGTTTTCAGAATTTTGACATTCTGCTTGGTTACTGAAATATAGCGAGAAACGTGCTGATAAATTTTCAATTTTTTGCTTCAAATGACTGTATCTGGGGATTGGTTCAAATTATCGTGATGCATAAGATGTTTTTTTGTGTAAAACTATCTGAGAAACACAATGGCATAATCAGTTTCAAAAGAAAAATGCACGAAGTGTGAGAAAAAGGCAGTTTTAGTTTGGAAATTTAGGATATTTGGCAACACTGTAATAAAAAAAAGCTAGTTGTGCTAGGATCCCTGACTAATTTTCTTCAAAATGCGTCTCACCGATTGTTTATAGACCAAATGAAGCCAAAGATATGAATAAAAGTTTATAATTGATGCTTTTTTTCTATGGAAATTTTCCATGCACGATTATGACACGCCATACAAATTTTGTCATCAATACACACCTATGACACGTGTGAGTGCGACTTTTGTTAACATTTTTAGTAAATACTCGCAACATAGTCAACCGATCTTCCAAGTATTTGAGAGATTAATATAGAATAGATAGAAGCATCAATTGTCTTCATTGAATTGTTTCTACCATTTATAAGTTTCATAATATCCAATGTCAAACTTTAAAAATCGTTTTTCTCGAAATGTGCTAAATGGCGCTTGTCATAAGATAGCACAATAGCGACGATGTAGGTTTTGGTTTTACGGTTGGCAGGATAGACATGACGCAAATATTACAAAGCTTCCCGAAAATTAAACTATAAAACTAAATTTATTTCAATTTTGAAAACTAAATTTATTTGAACATTGATCTGAATGTAAAAATTTAGCTTTTTCTACTTTCTGAGGTTTCTAGAGAGATCGCTGCCAGGCAGAGGCAGCGACGAAAAAAGTGATGCTCTGTAGCCACATTAGGTATTAACAATATTTCATTTAGTAAGGGATAGTACTTATAGACAAAAAAAAAATATTGCTGCAGCTTAATATGGTTGCGCCGCTTTTTTCATGTGATGTCCGAATTCGCTGCCGCTCACGTGGGCTTATAGCAACAGCCTTTGTGTTTGATAATACCGGGAAACGAGTGGATCACAGGTTTGCTTGCACGTTCCTTTGCAAAATCGCGCCGACCTCGTCCGGCGAATCCCAAGCAGTTTTGCACCGCTTCGGATCATTATAGGCTCTGTTATGTGGCCAAACCGCATCATACTACCTTCACTTATAACGATACAATGCTACTGTAGAATTATTTACGTTGCGAGGAGCATGGAAATTTTGTAAGCTTTCTGTATCCATCCAGCGCACGGATACTGGCATCATCACCATTCACACTCAAAGAAAATTCGTCGCAGAAGTGTGGTTGGTTTGAATGGCGCAAACTCAGAAACTCTCACATTTCGTTCAATTCATGCTCATTTCTAGTTATTTACTCTCTATTATTGATTTTTTTCGAATAACCAATGGAAACAGCTAGTATATCGTGAAATTTTATTATTTGATTTTGAGCTGGACTCCATGAAAGTGCGTTTATGCATTGTGTCGTCTTATGTCGTTTTTTTGCTTCAAGTGGAACTGAGTCAGGTTCAAACTCAAATTGATGTCAAATCTTTTAACTGAAAGCGGTTGGGGTTGCAGCCTAAGTTTCGGGGCCAAACATAAACGGCATTAGTGTTGAGTCGTATCTATTACTTAGTTCATGGTAAACAAGTCCACCACTGATAAAAACTATTTACAGTAAACACGTAGTTTTATTATTCGTTTCGCATTTATGTGTACAATGCGCAATACCAAAAAATGAGCTTTGAGTGCGCGTTCTTGGGGAGCAGTAATCCGGGCCTTATTATTGACTAACAAAAAATGTATTTTGTTGAATATAGGGGAACTGTGGGTGTGTAAGACGGGACATGGTTATTTTAGGCATATAACATAAAATTCCATTGTATTATATTTAGACTTCCTCATTATGGATATCCTTGAATAATGAAACACGCTTGAATACTGTTAAATGTGTACAATTTTGGCAAACATTGATAATCAGTACGGCGGATGTATTTTTTAAGTCTGTGATGTTAAGGTTTAACGAGGACAAAATCATTTTTTCGCGGGTTTTCTTCTTTCATTTCCATAATGTAACTCTAGAATGACACTTTCGTGGAAAATAACGGGTAAGTTAATATATGAGTAAATAAGTACAAACTTTCAAAAAATATGTGTACTGGTGGGACAAGACGGACAATGTTGATTAACCCTAGAACATTGCACTTGCATTTTTCACCCTAGAACGTTGCACTGGGATACAAATGTACCCCACGCGTTTAATTGCAATATTCGCAGGTAAAAATGGAAGTAAAAGAAATGTATAATACATCATTTTCTTCGTTTTTTAATTGCGAAAACAGCTGTAAAAGTGATAGTACGGAATTTATTGAATCAATGATACATAAATTGGTCTGAACAAAAAAAAGTGAAGCAATCGCGGCTTTGACTTTTTTCGCAAAAGTTACTATAACTTTGCGAATTTTTAACGGATTTGAACAAAATCAAATGATTCTAAAAGTTGAAAGAATGGTCTAGAAATGTAATGAAATGGAATTTCGACATTTTCAAAAAAGTGCAATTATTTGGAAGAGTGAACGTTTAAAAATCGGGTTTCGGAAAATATCACGAAATGCGATGGAAATTGAAATGAAAAAAAAAAAAAAAAATTCTGACCAGTAGTACATTGGTAACACGCAACGATACTGTTACAGCAGTTACTGTGCGCAAATTATACTTGTGAGCCATTGTTTTGAAAAAACTATAAAAAATAATAAAACAATAAAAATCACCAATAAGGAGAACGATTTTTTTCTACTTCAAAATAAAATTAAATTTATTAAGTTTTGTATTTTTTTGTGTTTCGAATTCATCTCATCAGTAACTAGCACAATCTGGGTGTCTAGTTAGACGATGTATCTAAACTAGTACCCAAATTAGCACTAGTTAGACACAAAAATTCCAAACAGTTCACAGGACATATGTGAACGCCTAAAGCCTAATGTCCCGAGTGATGTCCCGGGAAGTAAATATAGCTCTGGTTTGCTGACGAGAATGCGAAGACGAACTCTTGTCTTTTGGTACAAGAAACCAAACGCCTGGTATTATGTAATAAAAATTGGACTAAACCGTTTTGCGCGTTAAGGGCACAAGACCTAATTTTAATTAAGTTTTGTTTTTGAAGTAGAATACTTCTAACGTTTCAATATGGGGTCCCGTTTCAAAAAATTCAGTTGAGCAATTTTCCCAGGTTTGAAATGCGAATATCTTCCGTTCTACTGATCGAAATCGCAATATTTTTGCACTATCTGATCGGAAATTCGTGCACGTATTTCGTATTAAATTTCGGAATTAGTGCGACCACTATAAATAAACCAAAACAAGGATTTTTAGAAAATCCTTCGAAAACAGCGAGGAAAATGCGAGGAAGGGAATCACCTAATCCGCCATTCGGCGTCTGGCCGTCGTGGTCGTGGTGGTGTAAACTGCATCTCCGATTTAATCTACGAATGCTGATGGTGTGCAGGAAAATGTCATCCGAGATGCCATGACCTACACTGAACACGCCAAGCGCAAAACCGCAATGAATGTCGTCTATACTCTGAAGCAGCAGGGACGCACTTTGTATGGATTTGGAAGTTGAAAAGGTAGAACTCACTTGTATCATTAAAAAAGGCCCTTTTCAGGGCCATCAAAATCATTTCAAAGAATAAGTTTGCATTTTCTGTTTCATGGACTGTTTCTCCCTGGAGAGCAATTTGTTTAAACCCTAAATTATTATTTATTTCAGTACGTAAATTGAAAATATGTCAGAAACAAACTGGAGTGAAGTGGAAAACATTTTTACTAGGCGCATTCAAAAAAGGCTTCAATTCTCAAACATTTTACCAAGGTGCCGTATTACATTACTCTCTTTACCCTGAGTGTTCGATAATCTCCGTATTGGAAACACAATTTCAATTTTGTTCTTTATCAAAAAATATGTGGTCATCCTGAAAAGGAGGGTTTTTACACGAGCATTTCTTTCGTAAGTCTCAGTGTTCGATTTATGCTTTCTTTTCGGTCTTCTTGGGAAGCAGTATGGCTTGGATATTTGGCAACACACCGCCCTGAGCAATTGTCACTCCGGAGAGCAGTTTGTTCAACTTTTCGTTGTTACGAATCACCAGCTGCTGAAGACGTGGGATAATTAAAACTTCAATTCGATTCTTTGTCGATAAATTGATGGCCCTGAAAAGGGCCTTTTGTTTGGGCAGTGTTCGGAATTTACTTGGAGCTGCTGTATATGGTAACAGCTTTGGTATTCTGACAGCAGCAAACGGACGGCGGTTTGGATTTCGCGGGAGGTTATTGTTCGGAGGTTCGACCGACGCACAGTTCCGATGCTGCAAACGAACTGAGCGTGAGCAACAGCATGCTGAGTTTTTATACCTGACTACAGCACAATGTAAGCTCGTCCTTTTTTGTGTTGTCCTCAATATGTGTTCTTCGAAGCTCCACCCCTTCGATACACATCAAAGCGGGTATATAAAGACGGGCTTTTCGCGCGGAAGGTAACAGTGTTCGCTCTATTTTAGTGTTACGAACGGAGGTGGCAAAGTTAAGTGAAAGACAAAGTCCGATCGAATCGCGCCTGTCTTCAATTTGCCGTGGGCCGAATTCACCGTGGAAAGCAAATTATACTGAACGTGTCGGAGCGCCCGTTCATTTAGCAGCTGTAATGGAAACCTTGCTGCTGAAGTGTTGGAATTGGTAGGAAATGCTGCCCGTGACAACAAAAAATATCCCACGCTATCTGCAGCTGGGGATTCGTAACGACGAAGTGTTGAACAAACTGCTTTCCAGAGTGACCATTGCTCAGGGCGGCGTGTTGTCCAATATGCAAGCTGTACTGCTGCCCAAGAAGACCGAAAAGAAAGTATAAATTTAACGCTGAGAAAGAAATGCTCTTGTAAAAACCGTCCTTTTCAGGACGACCACATATTTTTGATAAAGAACAAATTTGAAATTGTGTTTCCAATACGGAGATTATCAAACACTCAGGGTAAGGAGAGTAATGTAATACAGAACCTTGGTAAAATGTTTGAGAATTGAAACCTTTTTTGAATGCGCCTAGTAAAAATGTTTTCCACTTCACTCCAGTTTGTTTCAGGTTATATTTGCAATTTGCGTACTGAAATACATCATAATTTAGGGTTTAACCCAAAATGCTCTCCAGGGAGAAACAGTCCATGAAACAGAAAATGCAAACTTATTCTTTGAAATGATTTTGGTGGCCCTGAACAGGGCCTTTTTTATAATGATGCAAGTGAGTTCTAGCTTTTCAACTTCCAAATCTATACAAAGTGCGTCCCTGCCGCTTCAGAGTATAGACGACATTCATTGCGGTTTTGCGCTTGGCGTGTTTAGTGTAGGTCACGGCATCTCGGATGACATTTTCCTGCACACCATCAACATTCGTAGATTAAATCGAAGATGTGTTTTACACCACCACGACGAGCTAAACGCCGAATGGCGGATTCCTTGGATTTTATCACGAAGAACCTTGCGATGATGCTTGGTACGGGAACGCAAACATGATACCGCTCATTGTACCGTCCGGACGAGCATGTTGCTCGTGTAGTAAGCGAGCACCCACTGATACAAAACAAGCTCGCGTGACCTGTGTATATAACATTCCCGTATGTAATGAAACGCTTACATGCTCCTTTTTGACGGCTCTGCGTGAGATGTGCTTGCAAATTGCGCATTTTCCACGCTGTTTTCGAAGGATTTCTGAAAATCCTTGTTTTGGTTTATTTATAGTAATCGCACTAATTCCGAAATTTAATACGAAATACGTGCACGAATTTCCCATCAGATAGTGCAAAAATATTGCGATTTCGATCAGTAGAACGGAAGATATTCGCATTTCAAACCTGGGAAAATTTCTCAACTGAAATTTTTGAAACGGGACCCCATATTGAAACGTTAGAAGTATTCTACTTCAAAATGTGTGATCGTCGGACAGTTTTTACAGAAATATGCATCTCATTTGCGAGTTTCAGCGTTCGATTTATGCTTTCTTTTCGGTCTTCTTGGGCAGCACTCCTGATTGGATGTTTTGTTTTTGAGCAATGATCACTTGTTTGTTCAACTTTTCGATGTTATGAATCGCCAGCTGCTGAAAACGTGGGATAATTCGTCTTTTTGTTGTCACGGACAGCATTTCCTTCCAATTTCAACACTTTAACAGCAAGGTATTCCATTACAGCTACTAAGTAAACGGCACTCTGACGCGTTCAACACAATTTGCTTGTGTATCGACCAATGAAGAGGAGGAGCTACGAAGAACACATATTGAGGACAACACAAAAAAGGACGAACTTACATTGTGCTGTAGTCAGATATAAAAACTTAGCATGCTGCTGCTCAATATCAGTTTGTTTGTATCGTCGTACCATATACGTCGATCTCAATGTTTCCGAACATTGTTAAAGGACACAAGAAGAAGCGGCCGTTCGTTTGTAGCTGTCAGAATAGTTCACCGAGCACGCCGTCTCAGATGGCACAAATACACTAGCTCCAACTAAATTCCGAATACTGCCCAAACAACTAAATTCCGGATACTGCCCAAAAGCGGCAACAATCGATGGTTAAAACCCGGGCACGGAAGCTCTACGAGAAGATGCTGACAAAATATGGCTGCTGTGTGATGGACGACGAAACGTATATTAAAGCCGATTTTAAGCAAATTCCGGGGTTGGAGTTTTTCACCGGTAAGAGCAAGTTCTATGTGGACGACAAATTTAAGAAGAAGAAAATGTCGAAGTTCGCCTCCAAATATCTCATTTGGCAGGCCATCTGCTCTTGCGGACTGATGAGTGAGCCTTTTGTGACAAAGGGCACAGTAAATGGCGAGATCTACATATCTGAGAGCCTCGAGAAGCGCCTTTTGCCGTTCTTGCAGCAGCACGACGAAGCTCCGCTATTTTGGCCAGATTTGGCATCATGCCACTTCTAAAAGTGTCCTGGAGTGGTATGAGGCCAACTCTGTCCATTTTGTTCCAAAGGACATGAATCCGCCAAACTGTCCCGAGCTGCGCCCGGTGGAGCAGTACTGGGCAATGATGAAGCGGGAACTTCGGAAGAGCAAGAAGACAGTCAAAGACGAGAAGGACATGTTAAGAAAATGGAAAAAAAAACTGAGAAACTGGTACCGGATGACACTGTGAAGACTTTGATGGCATCAAGCGAAAATGCGTTCAATTTTACACTCAAGGCTCCATCGATTAACTTTTCTTTTGATTTTTGAAGTAAATATATGTATAAAACTACCCTAAAATTTTGGTTTGATTTTAAACATTATAAGAAAATTGGCATGACATTTTCGGTGTCGCAATAATTTCGTGTTCGCCCTTTAGGCAACACGTTCCATGGCGACATGACCCGAAAATTTATCAATGTGAGGAAACCGACTCTCTTGTAGCATCTCTACCATACACTAAAAATTAAGCATCAGATTCACGGGCCGCGCGCGATCGTTCAAGAATACACGCTAGTATGCGAATGGCAGTCCTATTATAAAATCAAATTTATACATGCGCAGTTACATACACGCTAGCGCAAGCGACAAACACGTTAATTTGCAAACGCTCGAGCCCTTCGCGATCACTCTATTACGCGATTACAAATATGCACGCCTGGACTCGAACGCTAAAACTCACACCTTCCGCACACACTACCACAGGACTCACAATTAGACTCATACATACAAAATCGCATGAAATAATTACAGGTATTCGACAGGCAACCGGGAGATGTGCATCTCAAACGCATAACTTATCATTTCAATCATGGCCTTGGATCTGCGTTGCCTGTGTTCAAAGCATCATAGCTTCGTCCGTCAGGTGAAGGATGTATGATTGCCTCAGCTCCCCGATCAGAAACACATAACAGAAATATTTCAAAATTATATCTCGCATTATTACTTGTTATAAATTTCTGTTATTTTAACTACTAACGAGACCTAATTTAGAACACAATATGTTACAAAAATTGTGTTCTGTTATAATCTTGTTATTTCATTCTAATCGGGTCTAGCTGCCCATAAAAGGATAAACAAAACTTACCAGCTTAGTATAATAAATTATCAATGCAAGTGATTGTATTGCTCTCCTTATGACAATGGCAAAAATGATATTACAAAATCATTTGCTTTAACTGGCAATTAAATGAACGTTTTAGCACTTATAAATTTACAAACGCGATCTCAAGCATCAACCCACCGCTCGCGCTATCATAGATCCACGTTCTTATCAGCCTACACGTATGCGAAAAACTACCAAAAGTTGAGCTCTTTTGACTGACTCAATCTCGGGATGTCGTGGAATAAGGGACGATCCATAAATGACGTAGCATTTTTGAGTGATTTTTATGCCTCCCTCCCCAATCGTAGCATTTCGTCACAAACCTCTAAATACCCCCTGGTAATTACGTAGCTTGACGGTAATTCTCCCCCCGCCCCCCTTGGCCCCGTAAAATTTAAAAAATATGAAAAACGATGTTAGTTTTTTTTTATTCATTTCGTTTATTTGATAGGCACAAATGGGTTAGCTTGGCGGTGCCAAATTTTTTTGTTTTTACATTTTGGATATCTTAAAACTAGGAGGATACAATGTTGAAATATTTTTTTTTATACAAGAAAAAAAAGTTTACAGCTACCTTAAGACTAGAAATAAGATTCAATATACAAGAGAGGGCCAAAAGATTTTTTTATGAAAAATTTTAAAACAAGGGATTCAGTTTGATATACAAGATGGGGAGTAATAGTTTTTTACGAAATATTTTACAGTTATCTTAAAACTAACAATATAGTTCAGTACAAAAAAGGTGGAACAAATATTTATGAGAAATTTCACAAATATCTTAAAACTAGGGATACAATTCTATTTACAAGATGGAGGACAAGAGTTTCAATAAAGAGTAAAAATTACAGCTATCTTAAAACTAGGAATACAGAAATCAAATTTGATTTTTTAACGAAGACTTATGCTTGGTCAAGATATTCAGAGGGGGGCTTATTTCCACATCAGTGTAGCAGCAGGTGTATTGAGGACAGGGGAGAGAAGACGTATATGGTGACAGGGAAAGAAGAGCAAAACTTGCAACTATCGCGCAAACGGGAGATCAGCGAAACAAATTTGCGCCTCAGTCTAGTAAGTCGTCGAGTACCGGGTTGGCGGATGGTATTCTTCGGACCCGCGGGGAATTTTTCAAAAGTCATCGGACATCAAGTCGCTCTCGCTTCAGTTTCCTTCTATGCAGGCGTAGTGGTAAAGGCGACGGCGGTTACATAGTGGCACTCTGCAGCTGATCGGTTCCACGAAGCAAGAGGAAATTTCTAAAAACAAGAAATAAAAGAGAGGGGCTAAATTGGGATATTTATCGTTTTTATGAAAGTATAAATAAGGGACATATAGGGGAAATCACGAGTTGCCAGCATATCTCGGACTGGTACATTGGGTGGTCTACCTCGGGCCCGAAGGGAATCCTTTAACAGAGACCTGGCGTCACAATACTCGGCACAAACCCAGACAACGTGGTCGATGTCGTGATAACCCTCGTCACAAGCGCACAGACTACTCTCCGCAAGCCCAATACGCCGCAAATGTGCATGCAACGTGTAGTGGTTAGACATGAGCCGGGACATTACACGAATGAAGTCCCGACCCACATCCATCCCCCTGAACCATGGCTTCGTTGATACCTTCGGGATAATGGAATGTAGCCATCGTCCAAGTTCACCATTGCTCCATGAGGTTTGCCAACTGTTGAGTGTCCTCTGACGACAAATACTAAAAAATTCGTTGAAGCACATTGGTCTTTCGTATATGTCACCATTTAATGCGCCCACCTTTGCCAATGAGTCGGCCTTTTCATTGCCCGGGATAGAGCAATGAGAGGGGACCCAAACAAAGGTAATCTGGTAAGATTTTTCAGATAACGTATACAAGGACTCCCGTATCTTCCCCAGAAAATACGGGAATTGTTTTTTGGGCTTCATTGCACGCAGAGCCTCGATAGAGCTGTTCCACCTGGTTTCGAAGAAGAAAAAAATGTATCGAGGAGGCCGAGAGGGCTTATTGGCATTTTTATGTTTTTTCATACTCTGCACCTGCCCATACTAACGGTCAACCACTAGCCTGTGCGCGCTAGCATGTCCGGCTGGCGGGTCGACATGGATTGACTTTTGCTGTGGGCCATGTTTGATGACATTATTCCACAGTTTAATGGCAATACTGGTGGACGGGGCTCACAGTGGGGGTCTGTGTGTGCATTTATCGGTCGACTTCTTCGTCGTGCACAGGCTAATTAAATTAATTTAATAATTGAATTAATTTAATAAATACATGAATAGAAACCAATTGATTGTCGTTTTGTAATAATTGTAGTTTTTAGTATTAGTGTACAATTATTATGTGCTAGTCATATGACAGTGTATGTGTTTGTCTGAGTATTTGTAGCGTCGCCAAAAATTTCATTTTTTGGAAGAGTTTTCATAAACAATTTATAATCTTGCAGAATTAAACCATTTTCAGCCATTTTCTCAATAAAACCAAAATGATTTATTGGGCTTGTATTAAACTGTTAATAAATAAATGAATATATAGGATAAAAGCAGGAAGGAATTTCCTGTCTTTTTTATCAATTCGGAATCAACAGAATAAAACGCATTCAAACTTTACCAAGAAGCCTTGCAGCAGCGTTATGAATGACGGTGCAAAGTGAGGCTACACGACTCTGTTTACTTGAGTGCACTTAACCGTTATGTGTCCGACAGGGAACTCCTTTGTAGATTTTAATTTATGAAAATGTTGTACTCTTTCCCAAACTAGAAATTGCTACTTAGTGACATCTTCAGGAATCAGAATATATTGGCTCAAATGGCACGTTCCCCGTACATAGTCGGGATTTGTGACATCTTAGAATTTCACCGAGCATATCTGGATCTGATCTGGACACATTTGGATGTTTTGGATTCAGAAACTCAACCATTTTTAGAAACTGTAAAATTTTTCCAGAGGTTTGTTCCATTCCAATGCTGGGTATTATTTTTGAATTTCAATGTAATACTAGCAATATGGGTGTCAAAATTTTTGGAATTGATTCAGGAGACTGCACCTCATGGTTATAGGAACATTTGATGAATTGACCCTGCCACGCTCTTTCCGGAGCAGGTACCCGCAAGGCCGCGACAACAACACTTGTCGAGCCTTGACGTCGGAGTTCAACATATCCCAAGTAACAATTGTAGTTTTATAGCACGCTATAAGTGCAATCTAAGTTTTGTGAGTGGCTATAAAACCACCGTAAAACCTCAATTGTTACTAGGGATAGCAGCTACAATCGTTCTGTGGCAATATGCGCAACAGCCGGCAGCGGCACTACCTACGAAAGAATAGGCCACTGACTACTCTTGAGGGTAGCTGGAGCAACTTTTGAAGCACCGTAAGTAGCACTACTGAGTTGAAGAGGACAATAAGGAATAAGTGAGAATGCTGCAGAACCGTACGAGGGTGAACGAGAAACGATACGACAAGTGTGGATCAGAAAATTCGGATTCGGACAAAAAAACGATAGATCATGATAACGAGGCAATAGAGCTATACGACGATAATATGACACGGAAGTTCAACGAGACGGCTAATCGTTCTGGCAAAAGCAACGTACCACAAGTCGATATGTTTGAAACTATCCATAGGTGGAAGCAGTATTATGATGAACATCTTAATGGCGAATCGGTAGACGATGACAGTAGTGCGCGATCAATCTATGGACGCGCGCTACCGGCGACAGATTCTCAACACCGGTTCTAGTTGAGATTCACAAGGAGATCGCATGGTTGAAGAATAATAAAGATCAACTGCCATGTGACCTGTTCTTACGGAGGGGGTAATTGGCTAGAGCACTCCACTGGGTGATTTAGAAGATTTAAGGGGATGGGACTTTACCGGAGAATTGTATGTTGAGCATAGTTAGAATAGTTAGCAAAGGAGCTACAAAAAGGAGGAAAGCTTTATTACTGTAACTACCGATGAATCACATTGCTTAATACCTGTAAGATGGGGAAGTATTTGTCACCGCCTATCTCACGTAGCAAGGGAGTTCATAGAGCAACCTTAAATGAATTTCACTGGTGCAAGCCTTACAGAAGAGTCACGAAAATCACTGACACGATTGATCGATCGATCGAATGATGTGCTTCTTCAGATTATCACGGGCTTTTTCGAGTCATTTTGAATCTCGGAATAGATTACGGCAAGGTGATACGCCTGTCTATTTTTCAATATTGCTTTGGAAGGTGTGATGAATCAATAAATAAATAAACAAAAAAAAATAAATGTCAATTTTCACTGAAGTTGGGTATAACTCTTGAACTTTTTGTGTAAAAAACTTATTTATCTAAAAATACCTCTAACTCAAAAAGTATAGCTCGTATTTCAAATCTTATATATCAAATCTTCAAATCTTTTATATTATATACCATATATTCGGCTCAGCTATTTCAATTGATTTCTTTTTTTCGAGAGTTGTCCTACTGGAGCTGTAGAGCTAGGTTCTCGGAAGGGCTCCCCGTCAGAATCACATACTACAATTTGCAGGCGAGACAGGCAATGTCGCCCACTAAAACACTGCTTTAGACCAATTGTAGCTGGCCGTGATTTTGAATGTGATATTCATTGTACGGTTCAGGTATGTGCGGACGTAGGGACTCGCGATCGCGTGTATCATCGCGAAGAGCTCGATAATTTGTACGTTAACGTGTTCGATCGCGTGTACGTTTGTATGTCGCGTGTGCTAACGTGTATGTAACTTCGCGTGTATAAATTCTATTTTATAACCGTGTGCCTCTCGCATATTCGCATGTGTTCTTGGATAATCGCGCGCGGATCGTGAATCTAATACTTTATTTTTGGTGTACGGCTAAGACGCTAAAAGAGAGTGAGATCTTCTATATCACTAGAGTTCTCGGTGATGTCGCCATGGAACGTGTTGTCTAGTGGATATGAGTTTTATTTTTTTATTGATCCTACTGAATGTATGGACCTAAGTTATTAGGACCGAGTGTAATGGTTTTCGGACGTTTCCGATTCATGAGCGCGCGAAAACGGACGTTTGTAGGTTCGCGTTTGAGACAGCGTTTGAAACTTGGTAGGTGCTAAAACGTTCTCCTTATTACCGGTCTGTTATTAAGTTTGCGCGATCGCGAACGTAGGTGTGCGTTGTTAATCGCGAAGGGCTTAAGCGTTCGTATGTTTGTAACTTTGTGGCCATTCCTATATTTTGTAACTTTGTGGCCATTCCTATATACGCGTGCCTTCATTCTGATAGTTAGTTTTCGGTGTACAATTCACATTCTGACAGGGAGTAAGTTACCCCATATCACTAGAGTCCTCGGTCATGTCGCCATGTAACGTGGTGTCCAGTGGATGAGAGCTTTCTTTTTTTAATTGATCCAATTGAAGGCATGGACCTAGTCTACTGATATCAAGGATAGATACATCCGGAAGTGACCGATTCATGATCGTGCGACCGCGGGAGTTTTTAGGTTCACGCTGGATACCGCGTTTGATAATTTATAGGAGCTGAGACATTCACTATATTACCGGTATGTTATCATGTTTAGGAGATCGCGGGTGTAGGTGCCGTGGATGGTGTGACCGAACGGTTTCAAAGGCCAGGTATAGATGGTTTGTTGATACGAGAAGTGGCGAATTTTTAATGAATTGCGAGATTATCGGTCACTAGAGTTATAGGTGTTGTGAAGATTGTTAGATTAAATCGAATTGAAATTGAAATTATAAAATATCGAAATGTAACGGTGAAATTGAAAATATAAATATGATAAGCATGCTAAGGGATAGGAAAGGAGGAAACGTTTTGTAACGACAGTGTGGCTAGTGGGAGTGATTTGCAGAAGATGCCGGATGGGGAGGATCGCAGCTTTGGGTGGATGGGGAGTGGCAGGAAAGAGGGAAGAAGGTGCCAGGGAAGAACAGAGGAGGGGGAGTGGGCGTAGCGTATTGGTAAATCGATTGCCTTGTACGCAGCGCACCTGGGTTCGAGTCCCGACCCCGCACATAGGGTTAGAAATTTTTCCTAAGAGATTTTTCTAACCCGAAGAGGCGAATGACCTTAAGGTTAAAACCTCTATAATTGAAAAAAAAAAAAAAAAAAAAAAAAAAAAAAAGAACAGAGGAGTTCAGAAGGGTCTGACGACCGAAGTAGTGCAGACGTGCTAAAAGTGCAAAATTAAGATTTATAGTAAATCAGCCCAAGAAAAGCTTACACGATCGCTGATTGCAGGCGACTGTAACGACAGCTAATCACAAACGATCCGAAGGTAAAGTCGTCAGACGGGGTGAGAAGACACCGGAAAAGTGGCCACCTGGTTTCGAACCGACCTCACCCGGTTCCAGGTCCCGTCAAGCGCCATCGGTGTGAACGCCGCCAACACGGGAACCTCTCAGTGTGGAAAAACATTCACTGACCACCTGGCAAGGGTTAATTACTAAGGATTTATTCACCCAACTGTCAGGTTTCGCCAAGTGTCAGCTTCCCACTCAGGCCCGTCAAACTCACTGAGCCCCAGAACAACCGGAGCATCAAGGAACCGTCACATAAACGCCGAACAGCTGAACGACCTCGAGCCATCCCCATCCACCACCAGCCACCGACCACGTGCACGTGAAGGAAGCGACCCTAATAATAGATCGATAGTTGATAGGCCAGGAATAAACCACAAATTAAAGGTAATCCACGTTTACGCTTTGTTATATTTGGAATCTTGAAGCCGTGTAAAGAAACCCTAAACATCCCCCACCCTACGGAACGACCCTGAGTTCGCGGTTCGTGCAGCCCTCTTAGAGAGTACTCACAATGGTTGCGAAGGGCTCAAGCATTTGTATATTAACGTGATTGTCACGTATGTGTTTTTGCTTGATCGCGCGCGAACCGTAAGTCTGATGCTTAATTTTTAGTGTATGGTACAGATGGTAGAAGAGAGTCCGTTTCCCATATCACTAGAGTTTCAGGTCATGTCACCATGGAACGTGTTGTTTAGTGAATATGAACGTCACTGGCTCTACTGAAGACATTACTTCAGACTGCTAGGACCGAGGTAAGACTTCCGGACGTAACCGTTTCATGATCGCGCGAGTGGTGGGTTAATGTTTGAGACCGCGTTTGGAAGTTTAAAGATGCTACGTTTACTTAACTACCGGGGGTTTTCCATGTTGGCGAAATAGCGGGCGTGTGTGGATTATTGCAATTGCATGGTTGCGTTCGTGGCCAGGTTTGTATTATCGCGGAGGCCCCGAGCGTTTGTACCTATATGAGTGTAGATAGCGTATCGTAGAGATATGCTAATAAAAGGAATCATAACATGCCGAATAAAGAAAAAAATATGTAAAGAGCTTGATTAGAAGTGTATAAATTGACCGATACTATTTTGGTATACATCAACAATAGATGTGCAAAAGTACAGACTAATGAAGTTGAATAGAAAAACACATGTAACATGCAATCAAATTCGTGGAAATGCAGCAAATGTTGTGTATTTACCGTTAACGACATTTACATGTTGTTAGACTTTCATCATGCTATGCTGGCCGGGAATGGATGACTCACGTGCGTCGGTAAATTCATTGTACCCTAATTTATCCAATCCGACTTTTCCGAATGAATAGAACCAAATGCACAAATTGATCACAGTAGTATTAGCCACTATTCTATCATATACGCCACTTCTGCATCCATTCCCTGACCCAACTGCCACAAATACTCAGACGAATACATACATAGATTGACATACGACTAGCACATAACTATTGTACACTAGCACGAAAAACTACGATTATTACAAAGCGACAACTAATAGGTTTCTACTTATGTATTTATTAAAAATAATTCAATTATAAAATTAATTTAATTAGTATATGCACGATGACGAATTCGATCGATAAATGGACACACAATGACTCCCACTGTGAGCCCCGTGGCGGTATCCATCAAATTGTGGAACAATATTTGCAAACACGGCACACAGCAAAAGTCAATGCACGTCGACCCGCCAGTCGGCCACATCACTGCGCATAGACCAGTGGTTGAACTCCGCTAGCGAATGACGGATCCCAATAGTAGCATGTCTGTAATAACATACGTACATGGAACTATTGAGATCCAGAGCTACAGGTCCAAAGCCCTGGTAAAGGAGGATGGTTGTGATGATCCGGGCCGAGATCACCACGTAAAGCAAGGTAGGGCATAACCCCAATTCCAAGGCGTGAAGCGACCCGTGCCGAGGGATGAGTGATCGAGGGGGTGAAAAAGATGCTCGATCGTTAACGGAGCCTGTGGGGTACCTGGGCAACCCCCACAGTAAGCGTCCCTTACCACGCTAATGCGGAGCTCTGGCGTGGCGGACATATATTTCTCGCGCTACTCGTGGGAATTTTCATGGAGCAAAATAAAAATAAACAGACGGAGGTGCCAAACCCCTTCGCAAGAGGTGGTTTGGCGAGGTCTCCCCCCCGTGGGGAGAGTAGTGGAACGATGAGTGCTGTACTCGAAAGCACCAGTGACCCCCCAGCAGCGGTAGGCAATACCCCTACCAATGCATCGGAGGGGCCAATAGCTGCGATGCGCAAAGTAGCGAAGCAACTCGATGCTATAATCGACTTCGCTAGCGCAAAGCAGAACATAGCCAAGGAGTTGAAGTTGAGCCTTCTGGAGCTCCGGAAAGCTGTTCGTGTCGCAAGACAGGAACAGCAGGCATATGTTGAGAGGGTGGAATGTCGGGAGAGGCCCGACAGAGAAACCCAGACAGTGGCCTCCAATAGGGAGGAAAGAGAGAAGGTTAATAGAGGTTCACAGACAGTGGCCTTTACCTTCTATGGAGCAGCCACGTCGATCGGAGCGGCGACCGAGTTCCCCTCGAAGGGAAAGGGAAAGGGCAATCGCAAGACGGCATCGAATGCGAAGCGCCCTAGGAAGTCGCCAGGAGAGGGTGCCAAAACCGACACCACTCGGCGTGCAACCGTCAAGGTCAAACGCCGCCTGGGTGAGGTAAGCGAGGGCGAGAGTGACCTCGCTGTGGAGAGCGATGGTACCAGCAACCCGACACGACCGGGGCAGGGGGGCTCAAACCCCTGGACGCTGGTTACCAAGAAGAAGCCGGCACCGAAACCGGAGGTACCGCGGCCTGCGAGGAAGGCCAAGGACAGAGGCGAAGCCTTGTGGTTAAAAACCGACAAGGACAAATACGCCGATGTCCTTAAATCGATGAAGGCGGCCGAAAGCCTCTCGGCCCTTGGGCAGGATGTGCGTAGCGTAAGACGCACCAACACGGGAGAGATGCTCCTGGTGCTGAAGCGAGGCGCACAATCAAGTGCAATATATAAGGCCTTGGCTCAAGAGGTCCTTGGCGAGGGCGCCCAAATCAGGTCGCTAGGTGCGGAATCAACTCTCCAGTGCAAGCACTTGGACGAGTTCACGACCGCAGAAGACGTCGTCGCAGCCGTCAAGGAGCAATGCGGCGTCACAATCGAGCGGGCCTCTGTGCGATTGAGGGACGGACCCTCTGGCACCCAAGTAGCCTACCTCAGGCTACTGAATGCGGATGCCAAAAAGGTAACCGAGAAAGGGAAGCTGAAGATCGGCTGGTCGGTATGCCCTATTAGTATACCCCAGCCGCCTTCAGTGGACAGGTGCTATCGGTGCCTAGAATCCGGCCATAAAGCTTACGAATGTAAAGGCCTAGACAGGAGCAAGCTATGTCGTCGATGCGGCGAGGAGGGGCATAAAGAGCGGGGGTGCACTAAGGCATATAAGTGCCTTATCTGCACCAGCAAGAAGCAAGCCCATAAACATGCTATGGGCGGACCTTCGTGTCCCTTCGGCGAGTTAAATAAGAAGAAGCCGTGAGAGTCACACAGCTAAATCTTAACCATTGTGCAGCAGCCCAACAGCTGCTGTGGCAGTCGGTCTCGGAGTCGAGGACAGATGTCGCCCTCTTATCAGACCCGTACAGTATCCCTGCCGGCAACGGCAATTGGGTGTCGGACGGGTCTGGAATGGTGGCAATCTGTACAACGGGAAGGTTCCCGGTTCAAGAGGTAATACACCCCTCCGCCGAGGGTGTGGCGATTGCCAAGATCAATGGTGTGTTCTATTGCAGTAGCTACGCCCCACCAAGGTGGCCAATAGAACAGTTCTACCAGATGATCGACAGGCTCTCGTCGGACCTCGTGGGCCGGAAACCGGTAGTAATAGCGGGAGACTTCAACGCTTGGGCAGTGGAGTGGGGCAGCCGCTGTACAAATAGCAGGGGTCAAGCGCTAATGGAAGCGTTTGCGAAACTCGATACTGTGCTAGCTAATGATGGCTCCGCTAGTACATTCCGTAGAAACGGAGTGGAGGCGTGGATTGATTTGACCTTTGCCAGCCCGAGTCTGGCTCCAGGCATGGAATGGAGGGTAGACGAAGGCTACACCCATAGCGATCATTTAGCAATCCGCTTTAAGATCAACTATGGTGTGCAGCATCCGAGGGCGGGAGATCCCTGTCAGGTACGCGGGTGGAAGTCCAATCACTTCGACAGCGAAGCTTTCACCGCGGCCCTGGGACTGGAGGCCAACACCGACAGTCTAAGCGGGGATGCGCTGGTAGCTGTTCTATCACGCGCGTGCGACGCCACTATGCCGAGAAAAACACTGCCAAGAAACGGTAGATGCCCGGTATACTGGTGGAGTGCCGAGATTGCAGCTCTACGGTCAGCCTGTCTCAGAGCTAGACGTAGGATGCAAAGAGCTCGCACCGAGGATGCAAGAGAGAACCGCCGTGAAGCGTTTCGAGCTGCGAAATTAGCCCTTAACAAGGCTATTAAAAGCAGCAAGAGAGCGTGTTTCGACAACCTGTGTGAGAGTGCCAACGCGAATCCGTGGGGTGACGCCTACCGGATTGTGATGGCCAAGACCAAAGGGGGCTCCTCACCCCCTGAACGGTCTCCGGACCGGTTGGCAACGATTATCGAAGTACTCTTCCCGTCTCGAGCCACAAGCCCCTGGCCACCTGCACTACGAGACAGTGCGGGCACGGTCGAAATGGTGGCTCCAGTGACGAACGAAGAACTACTCGCAGTGGCTAAATCCCTAGCAATGAACAAAGCTCCAGGGCCGGATGGAGTCCCGAACAACGCTCTCAAGGCAGCGATCATAGCGAACCCGAACATGTTCAGGCTAGCTATGCAGAGATGCCTTGACGAGTGCCGTTTCCCCGATAGATGGAAAAGGCAGAAACTGGTGCTGTTGCCGAAGCCCGGGAAGCCGCCAGGCGACCCATCGGCGTACAGACCAATCTGTCTGATAGACACGACTGGCAAACTGCTTGAGAGGATCATCCTCAACAGGCTCACCCCGTACGCGGAAGGTACGGACGGTCTGTCAAGCAACCAGTTTGGCTTTCGGAAGGGTAAGTCCACAGTGGACGCTCTCAACTCAGTGATAAATACTGCCGAGATAGCGATCCAACGAAAAAGGCGAGGTATTCGATACTGTGCGTTAGTGACACTTGACGTGAAGAATGCATTCAACAGCGCAAGCTGGGATGCCATCGCGCTCTCGTTACACCGGCTTAGCCTACCGGTGGGTCTGTACCGGATCCTGGAAAGTTACTTCCAAAACCGCGTACTGCTATACGAGACCGATGCCGGTCAGAAAAGGGTTCCGATTACCGCCGGAGTCCCGCAGGGCTCGATCCTAGGCCCGGTGTTATGGAACCTCATGTATGACGGGGTTCTGAGACTGAAGTTCCCTCCTGGGGTCAAGATCGTCGGCTTTGCCGACGACGTAACCTTGGAGGTCTACGGGGAGTCAATTCCTGAGGTAGAACTAACCGCAGAACACGCGATTAGCACGGTGGAGGAATGGATGAGCGCGAGAGGCCTGGAGCTCGCTCATCATAAGACGGAGGTAGTTATCGTCAACAACCGCAAGTCGGCACAACATGCAGTTATCCATGTGGGAGAAGTCGCGATCACTTCACAGCGAAGTCTGAAGTCTCTCGGAGTCATTATAGACGACAAGCTGACCTTCGGCAGCCATGTCGACTATACGTGCAAGAGAGCGTCGACTGCTGTTGCGGCACTATCGAGAATGATGTCCAACAGCTCAAAGGTGTGCGCCAGTAGACGTAGGTTACTGGCAGGCGTTGCCGTATCTATCCTCAGGTACGGCGGCCCGTCATGGTCAAGAGCACTGAGGGTAACCAGTTACCTACAGAAACTGGAGAGCACCTACCGCGTGATGTGCCTCAGAGTGATATCTGCCTACCGCACGGTATCACACGATGCATCCTGCGTGATAGCGAGCATGATGCCAGTCGGGCTGGTCATTCGGGAAGATGAGGAGTGCTTTGAGCTACGTGGAAATAGGGGAGCCCGCGAGCGCACCAGGGTGACCTCGGTCGCCAGATGGCAGCGTGAGTGGGACAACTCCTCGAAAGGTAGGTGGACCCACCGGCTGATACCTAGCATATCGAGCTGGGTGGGAAGACCCCATGGGGAAGTTCACTTCCACCTGACACAATTCCTGTCAGGCCATGGCTGTTTCCGTCAGTACCTCCACAGGTTCGGACACGCGGAGGTCCCAGTCTGCCCGGACTGCCCAGGTGTAGATGAAACTGCCGAACACATACTGTTCGTATGTCATCGGTTCGACGTCGAAAGAAGAGCAATGCTTGACGTCTGTGGCTGGGACACAACCCCGGATACCCTTATCCAGCGGATGTGTCAAACGGTGGAGAAGTGGAACGCAGTCTCGGCTGCTACCATCCAGATTGCCAGTAGGCTACAGGTAATCTGGCGAACCGAGCAACAGACGGCGGGCACGGCTAACTAGTGATTGGTTAGTTGGAGCGAAAAAGGCCAAGCGCAAAATAAGAGAGTGAATGGTCTGTTCATGCCGAGGTTGGTTGGCGCAGCGAATGGCAACCGCGTAAGGGGTAAACCCAGCCACCCCGAAGCAAGACAGAAGAGTGAGTGTATAGGCGTATAAGTGGACTGCCTCATGCCAAGACGGGAGGGTCGTAGCGTAGTATGTTGGAACTAAGCTATCGATGCCTCATGGCGTGGCAGAGGAGTGAAAGGGTGAGCATCCAAGTCAGTCTCACACTGCATGTTAAGGGTGAGCATAAAAGTCAGCCTCACAGGTTGGTAGCAAGCAAGGAATGAAAAAGGTGAGCACAAAAGTCAGCCTCGCATGGTATGTCAGAAGTGGGGCCTAAGAAAAATGTCCCACATGGGATGCCAGAGGGAGTGACAAAGGTACAATAGAGTGGCACGATTGAGAGTGAATCAGGTGATAGGGTGAGCACCCAAGTCAGCCTCACATGTATGGGTAGGGCGAGCACAAAAGTAAGCCTAGCAAGGAATGAGTAAGGTGAGCACACAAGTCAGCCTCGCATGGAACGTAAAAGGTGAGCACAAAAGTCAGCCTCATGTGGGAGTGTTTGAGAGTGAATCAAAGTGTGATTGAGAGAGCACCCAAGTAAGCCTCATACAGGATGTATGATCGCGCGAGTGAGAGTGAATGAGTACATTGAGTACAGCCATCCCCCCAGAAGTAATACCGAGAGGTAGTTCCTGGGAGGAATGATGGCGGAGCCCAATGGAGTTTAGTCGGTATTAATGGCTGGTCACCATTCGAGTCCGACACGCCCCCAGTGCACCCCGTGTGGTAGATTGGACCCTACCGTTAGCACGTGTACTGGGCTAGGACATAAAGGTCTTCTCCATTGTAAAAAAAAAAAAAAAAAAAGACCAGTGGTTGAGCGTTTGTATGCGCTGGTGCAGAGTATGAAGAAACATAGATCATAAAAAGGCGCATAAGCCCTCTCGGTTTCCTCGATGCACCACTATCGAGGCGTAATGCAATAACCATCTTAACCCTAGAACGTTGCACTTGCGTTTTCCACCCCTAAACGTTGCACTGCAGGTGGTTGATCGCAATTTTCGCAGTAAAAAATACAAACAAAAGAAATGTATAATAGGGGAACCCGGGGCTATTCGGACCTACCTAAGTTTGGCACCTTAGCTACATTTTGGTGCCATAAAAGTTCATTTGCACCCCTCCATGGCAGCGCTAGGTGGCGATTTGCAAAACTCTACGTTTTTCCATTCTTTTACAATGTAAGGGTAATTCGGACCTCCCTACGGGACAATTCAGACCGTCACTTTTTTTTAGTTTTTTTACAATTTACCTATGAAATATTTCTTAGAGAAACTCCTTAAGAAACAAAAAAATATAAATTCCGAGATTAATTTGTTTAGTCACAGCTGTCGATTGGCGCATCATGTATTTTCTATGCTATGCCGTGTGCAATCGCCTGCGAAGTCGCAAGCCGCTAAACGGTGATTGATAGAATAGGGGGTCCAAATAGCCCCGTACGCTCATTTCGCACGAAAGTGGTTAGCGTCTTGAAAATATCTGTGTTTTCACTCAAACAAAAATCATTCCATAGTATAAGAGCCTCAAGCTTTCTAAAATACATACCTTTGATTTTTTCAATATTATTTGTTGCTTTAATTACGGTTTTTGCATTTCAGCGATTTTTGTATTGAGGATGGCAAAAAAATGAAACACGTTGTATCACCTTTCTAAAAAAAAACAAATAATTAGATTCGGCTGTCAAAATTAATGTTTTAGAATAGCGGTTCCACGAATATGTACGACTGTAAGAAAGTGTTACGATTTTCTGAGAAATCGAGGGGGTCCGAATTACCCCCACTGTCCCGGGTTCCCCTACATCATTTTCTTCGTTTTTTTAATTGCGAAAACAGCTGTGTAAGAAAAACAATACGGAATTTATTGAATCAATGATACATAAATTGGTTTGAACAAAAATAATCGAAAAAATCGTGGTTTTGACATTTTTCACAAAAACTACTATAAATTTTCGGATTTTTCAACCGATTTGAAAAAAATCAAATGATTCTAAAAGTTGAAACAATGGTCTAGAAACGCTATAAAATGGAATTGCGAAATTTCTAAAAAAAAGTGCAATTATTTGGGAGAGTGAAGTCAACGAAAATCTAGCGAAATCGTCTTGGAGCACCAGCGACTGCCCGTTCAGTGGGCCATAAGCGCGACTTCCAGAGGGTTTTTGACGCATTTGTTTAAAGTTCTAGTTTTAAAAATCTGTTCATAGCATTTTTTATTTTTTATTATATTTTTTTAATATATTTCCCATTATTCTGCATTACGATGTATCGTTTTTTAGAACGAATGTGGTTCGCATTTTCAATAACGACAACAAAATCAAATGGGAGCCTTCTTCGATCAAACCACATTCGTTCGAAAATGTGATCCGTCGTAATGCAGAATAAGGCTGATTTTATTTTGCAATTCTTTGCTCTATAAAGGGATTTCAACAATCATGTGGCTGTTATCGTCATATGGTTTTGCCGAAATTATCAATCTAAGTTGCAGCAATCAGTTCTCCGGTCCATGGCATAGATCTTGCACATGTGAGACTTGACTTGTTCCGTTGGGTTGAAATCTATGTCCTCATCTTCACCGGTGTCGCTAGTACCGCCTTCATCGGCGGTGTTCAATACCGAAACAGGCTCCCCAGTCATCCAAAACCATCACAATAAATGAAATTGTGTTCGCATTTTCTCAGAAAATCAATTATAGATCATGTACAGATCTCTGAAAACAGTAGAAACATTAGTGCACTTTAATCACAGAAAATTTCAAGGGAAGTGTTTCTTGATCCTGAACAAGTTAACTGTTTATGATCGCATATCAGTCCCATAAAGATAGGAAATCCCATAGAAAACGGGACAACTATGCGATCATGGGTAGTTAAGTGGTTTTCCATAGTTATTCCATTCATTAAAAAGTAGTTATTTTCCCTTGGTTGGAAAAATAGTTTTAATTACTATCATTACCTATTTTAAGAAGCAAACGGTTTGTTTTCTTGATTTGTTTTTTCTTGCGTAATCAAGTGATGCAACAAATTATTTGGAAAACATAACAACAGCCTATTCAGTGTTCCTAGTTTCATACATTCTTTAACCAAAAGTCATATTTGACAGTACCAGTTACCTCAGTCACTGAGGGGTAGTCAGATTTGCGATACAGTTTTGGAATGCCAGTGTCTAGTCGTGTCGTTGGTTCGTTTAAATTTAAAAAAAAAATTAAGTTTAAAAATCCGGTTTTGGAAAATGCCACTAAATGGGGTGGAAATTGAAATGAAAAAAAATTAAAGGGACACAGGACACGACCACGGTGACATTAAAAATGTAGCTTTTTTCAAGAGCGTGCAAATGAATTTTATCTATCACACATATCGACTCACGTTCTTGTTTATGTTTATGTTTATGTTTATGTTTATGTTTATGTTTATGTTTATGTTTATGTTTATGTTTATGTTTATGTTTATGTTTATGTTTATGTTTATGTTTATGTTTATGTTTATGTTTATGTTTATGTTTATGTTTATGTTTATGTTTATGTTTATGTTTATGTTTATGTTTATGTTTATGTTTATTACCTTCACCAACAAGCCCCTTGGCCCCAATGGTGGTTGCTTAAACTAATTACATTTTAAAATTGACAACATTTTCGCTTTTATAGCATTCCGCGTCCGGTTGAAGTCGAAGGCCGTCGCCACACTGTTAAAAATTCGTTGGAGTCCGGTTACAGCGCTCTGGCAACCATAGTTGGTTCTCCTGAACGGAACTCGCAGAAGGGAGTTATTACGTAGAGCTCGAACGCGGGCTTGAAGATCCAGACGTCCGAGGATTGTAGGGCAATCCACTCTGGCAGAGAGTAAGTCCGAGACGAACAGGGCTCGAGAGCAGTCCCTCCGAATGCTGAGTGTATCGAGGTGTATAAGCTGGCAACGGTTTTCATAGCTCGGCAGCTGAAATCTGTTTCGCCATGGGAGATGACGAAGGGCGAAGCGTATGAACCTGCGTTGGACAGCCTCGATTCTGTCAATCCCGTTCTGGTAGTACGGATTCCAAACAGCTGAACAATATTCTAACGTTGAGCGGACCAACGCGCCGTAAAGCGATTTAAGACAATATACGTCCCTGAAGTTTTTCGCTATTCGGAAGATGAACCCAAGCTGTCGTGATGCCTTATCCACGATGTATGACGTATGTGGTTTGAATGTTAATGCCGAATCCATGATGACTCCGAGATCTTTGATGTGAGAGTGTCTTGGAATGCTCGAGCCGAAGAAATGGTAGTTAAACTGAGTCGGTTGGCGTTTCCGCGTGAACGTAACGATTGAGCATTTGCTCGGGTTTCAAACCATTCTGTTTTGATCACACCACGTGCTAAAGCTGTCCAGATCTCGCTGAAGAAGCTCGGCATCGGTTTTATCCCGTATTTGTTAAAAAAATTTCATGTCGTCGGCGAAAGAAAGGCGGGGTCCTTGTAATGTGAAATTGACGTCATTAAAGTAGAGGAGGAATATTACTGGATTACTCGAGATGGCTTCCTTGTGGTATGCCGGATGTAGCGAAGAATGGTGCAGATAGACAGTCCTTAATGCTGATTTGGAGTTGCCTTCCATCGAGGTAGGAACGAAACCAGCGCAGAAGTTGTCCATGAATGCCGAGTTTGTCCAGCTTCGCTATTGCGATATCATGGTTGATTTTGTCGAAGGCCGCAGATAGATCCATATAAATAGCATCGGTTTGCAATCCGTCAGCGAATCCATCCATTACATATGTTGTGAACGAGAGCAGGTTTGTCGTTGTCGATCGTTTAGGCATGAAACCGTGTTGGTCATCTGCAATGTAGTGTTTGCAGTGAAAGAAAATAGGATCTAACACAACCAGCTCGAACAGTTTTGATACAGCACTTAAACACGAGATTCCCCGATAATTGTCAATGTTCGATTTGTTTCCTTTTTTATGAACTGGAAACATGTGCGCTGCTTTCCAGCAGGAAGGGAATGTACCAGTAGTGAGTGATAGCTCGAAGACTCGCCGAAGTGGTTCAAGAAGCCCGCTGATGCACTTTTTGACAAAAATCGAGGGAACACCATCTGGACCTGGGGAACAAGATGCTTTCAGTTTGGCATTTGCTGCAAGAATGGCAGCATTATCGACACAAATTCGGTTGATGGTTCGTCCTAGAGAAGGAGTTAAATTAGCGGCGGCAGCGACTTGTTGTGGTGGCAAGCGCTCGTTGGAAAAAACGCTTGAAAATTTGTCGGAGAACAGTTGGCAAATTTCCTTAGTGTCGGTGCCTAAAACTCCATTAAACGACATACAAGATGGCAAACCGGATTCCTTTCGCTGCTCGTTAACATACTTCCAGAACGACTTGGGCTTGGATTTCAGTTGACGCTCGACGTTTCGCTGGTGTCTAAAAAAGGCGCGTCTGCTTTGTTGTTTGTATTCGTGGTTGAGTTGAAAGTAGTGATTTCGTAATGCAAGTGTCTTATGCTTCGAGAATTTTTTAAATGCAGCTCGTTTGGCAGATTTTAAACGTCTTAGGACGGTTGATTGCCAGGGAGGGTGTTCATCGGTACTAATTGTTCGTTTTGGTACATGGCGGTCGATAAGGTAGTTAAGAATACTAGAAAACGTCATCGCTGCTTCGTTCGCGTCGTCATTGTTAATATTTTCGTCCCAGTTTATATCCAACAGCGTGCTAACGATGCTGTCGTAGTCAGCGTTTTTAAAATCGTAGACGATAGAGCTTGAGACGTCTTCAAAATTCACTCCTAAGTTACCAGCGAATACAAGATGTAGGGGGGGATGATGACGCACCTGCTTGATTAAAGGAGTCGGTGCAGTGCAGCAGTACGGAGCGCAGTCCCGGGCACTTACAAAGCAGAGGTCCAATGTACGTTCATTCTCGTTGGTGACATTATTAATTTGCCGAAGAGTTGCGCTGCTGTAGTTGTCCAAAATACAACTGGCATTGTTAATAAGCGCAGAGTTTTCGATATCCAATCGTAGAAAACCATTACTTGCCTGGCACCACGTCAAGCCAGGTAAGTTGAAGTCGCCCAGTATAACGATATCATCAGACGGGGCGGCGATCGAGGCGATAAAAGAAACGGAGGAAAGATGTACATCGATCAGGCTGGAATCACGAATTCTGTCAGGTGGAAAATACACAACACACAGGAACAGATTGCGATCGGCAAGTTTCACTGATATCCACACTTGCTCGGAGCTCGCCCACCGGTCATCGTTGATCACTCGGGCTTTTATACCACGCCGAACGGCGATAAGCACACCACCGCCTGATGTCTTGTGGCTGTTGAGGGCATTACGGTCACAGCGGTAGACATCGAATGTTGAACCAAAGACCTGGCGAGACAGAGTACGGTTGTCGAGCCACGTCTCGGTCAAGGCGATAACGTCGTAACAGCAACCCGTGGTCGCGAGCAAATAGCTGTCCGTTGATGAATTTAGGCCACCAACATTCTGGTAGTAAACCTCGATGTTGTTGGAGGACGGATCAGGTACAGCAGAGAGCGAAGCCATGTTGCCGTGTAGGAAGATCCTTTCGTCAATCTCACGAACAGTATCGGAACGGTTCACGGTCGCCTGGTCGACTGTGGTGAGGGATTCGAGGCATTCCGAATCAACTGCGTCGCGCCCCAAAATACGACTATCGTCGTCGTCGAGAGAATTGGTTGGCATCTGATAACAAGATGTCGGAGCAAAAGGCAAAAAACTGGAAGCGAAGAATACATCAGCGCTTGAAGTGTTCGGAACAGATGTATACTTGCCATTTGCGGCAGGTTGGAAGACCCTTTCACCCATCCCACACACAGGACCGGGACGACTGATGATCGCTGGCTGCAAGTGCTCGACTGTGGCGGGGGGATCGAGGGCTTCCATAGTGCCAACTGTGGTGCGTCCCAGTATGCGTTGGAACCCGATGGCGGAATGCGGAGAGCAGGAACGGGGTGGTAGCAGCTTGCGGCGAGATTCGTACGATGAGCTAGAAGCGTGAATCGGTTCAACCGTTGTATCGTTACAATTTTTATTATACTTGCCGAGAAAGGCGGCTTGGAAGACCCTTTCCCCACCCACACATACAGGACCGGGACGACTGATGAACGCTGGCGGCAAGGGCTCGACTGTAGCGGGGGGATCGAGGGCTTCCATAGTACCAAATGCGTTGCATCCCAGTATGCGATCGGCATCGATACTCCTTCACAAGGGCGGTGTGGCTTGGTATAGTGGCATGGCCAATCGTTGCGGAGTCCTCTGCAGGACCATTGATGGGCCGGGTTGCATTAGAGAGGTACATGCTTCTTCTGGAGGCGGTGGAAAATCAGTCGGCGGACTCCAAATGTTCTGGGTACGGCTGTCTTCAAATTCCCTGAACAGTATGCCTTGCAGCCATGTGTCAGGATTAAGAGCTGCATCACGGTACTTTGGGTGAACTCCAACTTTGAAGGATATGAAGTTCAAAGTACTGACGTCTATGCCTTTTTTAACAAGCGGAATAACCTTTATCTCCTCGTTACAATTTAGTCCTTCTTTAGACATTTTTCGACAGTCTCTTTGCTAACGCTAGGATGAAAGCGCGAAAGATACATCCAGAGCAACGGCGCGGGAGGTGGAACCGTAAAAATGTTGCTATTATCGACTAGCTTTCGACTACCAACAAGAATATTGCTCGGATCAGGGCCATCCTCGCGACGACGTTTCTGAGGTGGTCGAGAGGTACCGGAGTTTGGCCGGACTGGAGTAGCTGTTGAAACCTTTCTAGCCAGGCGCGAAATTTGCTGGTTATTTTTGGATAACTCGGCCTTTAGCTCAGCACAGACGTCATCCGTTTTCCCAGCGATAGCAGCGATAACACATCCAAGTGAAGAAACGGTGTCGCGAAAGCGAGCAAACTTCATCAGCTTGACACATTCATTGCACATCCAAAATAAGTTTGGGTTTTCCGCAAGTTTTTTTCAAAAACGGCTTGTTAAGTTGTTTCCCACATTGCATATGTACCACATTTTTGCAAAAACCCATGCATTCAATAAAGTCGTCATCCGATTTGACGGTTTTCGAGCAGTGATCACATGCACTTGCCATAATGCGTGCCGATCTGAGAATGCGAACAATGAAATATAGATGGCGCTGCGGTCGGTGGAAAGTTTGGTGGTTAAGTCACAGAAGTTCACTCAATTACGTTCTTCGCTGATTTTTTCGCAACACAAAAGCAAACAGGAGACACTTTCACACTGCACAATAACAATGTTAAAAACAAAATACTGAGTCGATTAACACGACAAACAACGATAAAAACTTCACAAATCTCGTCAAAAAGTAAAAATAGTTGGAGCGATTTATGTAAACAACTAATCGGTAGGAATACACTGAACCGCCTGTTTTCATATGTTACAATTTGCTATATACCCTCCCCATCAAAACATAATTAATTGAAGGTCTTTTAACGGTAATCTATTAATTAATCAAGTATCTCGCTAGGTGATTGGCATTATTTGGCTGATCCATCTAGTAGAAATAGGCTGGTCTGTCCAGAAAATATATTCAAAAGAAAAGTTCCATATTGAGAGCTGTGATGAGGAAGCCCACGCCCGCCAACGGAAATATACAGATTCTCCATGAAATATGAAATTTCATTTTCCATTTAAATTTTCAATAATGTACTAATGAACTTAAGCAAACAATCTTAAGTTTAAATATTTCTTGATCGATTAGTGGTGGAAAATATGAAATTATTTGATAAACTACATTGTTATGCAACGTTCGCACTACCAGTTAAAATGGGTTTTATGCTATCTTGGTGACATTTTTCTTGTTGCCAATTATTAAAACGTGTTATAACTCTGTAGTGTAAACATTGTATTATTAAACCAATTCTGCAGCGTTTTATGTATAATAGGTGTTTATGTGGTAATAGGACTGACAATTATATCTTCAGTACAGCGGTTTATTTCATAATTTAAAACAGATTTATTTTAAAATTTACATTAGTATACCCAACCGTTCTATTTGTTGTATACTTTAAAACGCGATTAGAACTGTGTTTTAAATACATAGGGCAGGACAGATACTTTGACTGGATAAACTGGGAAAACAATTTTAAGTCCAGTAACGCTTAAGACATGGCTTGAATTTTAATCGAAAAAGAACACCCGCTTAAACTGCTGCTTGGACGGTAAGTTCTGTTTTAAAATTTTCCGTTGTGTGCAGTACGAAACAAAAGTGTTTGAAATTAGAAAACAAAAAGTTCTCCTGGGAATGTGATTGTTTGCAATTACACTCAAGTTTTTTTTTACGCAGGAAAAACAGGCCGCGTAAATGAAAACCGCGTAAATTAAAAAAAAACGCGTAATGAAAACCGCGTAAATTTCAAAATCCGCGTAAAAAACCTGAGTGTACTCTTCTATATAAAATACTACGCTGCTGAACAGTGCAATAACTACAGAAGCACGTTGTCAGATGCCTTACTGATGAAAAACATAACCGAAATATGAAACATGAAAACCAATAGGCTCTTTACCCTACGCAGCTGAAAAGCGCCGTAAACATGTATTAACAAGTTACAACGCACACGCATGCATAAAAATAAATATATTTTTTTCAAACGCAACACTCTTAAGCAGCACACACCGTATTGAATTAAATCCAAACCACCCCGCCCACCCACTTTGCAAATCATTCTTTGACACCGTGCTGGTACCCGAAAAATCCGCACACGGCCACCGCTGCCGAAAATGCATAGCGTCTACCGCTTATTATAGTGCCCAGACGCTGCAGCCATGATCTTACCCGTTCGACATAAGAACAAAAACTGATTCAAACGGGTACGCGTCACCTCTATTTATAAACTAACAGTATATGGTTTAGTCACTTAGGTGCGAGTGTGTGCAAATGCCAACGTTACCGAAAATCGATAGCGCTTATTCCATCGCCCGGAGACGATGTTGCTCGTATGGGATAAGAGCAACAACTGATTTAAACGGATTTTTTTTTCAATTCAATTCATTTTCAATAGGTATACATGGTAAGTGGTACAACAATAATGTTTTTCAAGCTTTGGTTTAAAATTTTTACTGCTTCAAGCTGGTTTTGATTTTTGGCAGAAGCCTTTTTACATATGCAGTTTTTCAACTTTTAGTTATATATATTATTAATTATCCTAACCTATCTAAATCTACTATGTACATCATGGGTAAATATTCCTTATTTGCATAAATTCTGACCCTAGAGACTTAGTTTGGTGTCTAACAGCCAGCATGTTCAGTCTATCCTCTACTAGAGCGAAATTCGCTAGCCGATGGACCTCGGCCGTTGGTGTGCGCTGTGGCAGATTTAAAATCATCTTGAGGAATTTATTCTGCAGGATTTGTAGTTTTTTACGGTGACTTCTTGCACATCCTTTCCAGACTGGTGACCCATACTCCAGCATTGGTGCAACGATCTGCCTATAGACAGCCAGTTTGTTTGCAGTGGACGCTTTCGATCGACGGTTGATAATCGGATACAAACGTTTTAGCATCATCGTGCCCTTTGTGATGCGGTCCTCTACATGGTGACGGAAGAGAAGCTTTTTGTCGAACAACAAACCCAGATAGCGAGTCACTTCCGACCACTCAATTTCTGCGTTTCGAAGGGTTATTCTTCTTGTCGGTTTCAAACGATCCGTATTGCGGTGTGGGAAAACGATGATCTGTGTTTTTCCTTCGTTCACACAAATTTTCCAATCGCTGAGATATTGGGTAAAAGCGTCAAGTCCGGCTTGTAGCTTCGATTCAAGAGTGCGCATCACTCGGCCGTTGTAGGTAATAGCCGTGTCGTCAGCAAATAGCGACAGCGTTCCTCCGCCAGGCAGAGGCGGTATGTCCGATGTGTACAGGTTGTACAAGATGGGTCCCAGAACACTACCCTGTGGGACTCCTGCAGGTATCGAATACGGTTCGGAAAGTACGTTGTTTATGCAGACTTGTGAAGTTCTGCCGTCCAAGTAGTGCGAAATTATCTTTACCAGATAGACGGGGAACTGGAATTGGAGCAGTTTGTGGACTAGACCATCATGCCAGACGTTGTCAAACGCCTTCTCGACATCGAGAAGCGCCATGACCGTCGTTTTCGAAATCGCCTTGGCCTGGTTGATCAAATTAGAGACCCGCTTTAGTTGATCTACCGTCGAGTGACCTCTCCGGAACCCAAATTGTTCAGCTGGGAGAATATCGTTTGACTCGGTGTGCGCAAGAAGTCGGGAGTGTATTGCTTTTTCAAACAGTTTACTGATCGATGAAAGTAGGCTAATCGGACGGTAGCTAGACGGGTATGTCGGATCCTTCCCCGGCTTCAGAATGGGTACCACTCTGGATCGTTTCCAGGCAGTCGGATAATATCCAAGCTCGAGACAGCGATTAAAAATTTGAGCTAGAAGCGAATATACTTTCGGTCCCAAGTTTTTCAGGACAACGTTGAAGACACCATCAAAACCTGGTGCCTTCATATTTTTCGTGCTTTTAACTGTTTTCGTCAGTTCCTCTGGCGTTATCTTTTGCTCTTCGGGCAGCTCGCACGGTGCAGATGCAAGCTGAAAGATACTGTCAAATACAGATGCTTCCATCGGGCTAACGATATCTCGTCCCAAATCATGCGTTGCCATAAAATGGTGCGAAATTGTATTTGACTTCTCTACCGCTGTTAGAAGCACTTCGTTACCAACTCTGAGTGGTGGGATGGGCTTTGGTTTATTCTTTAGCACTTTTGTTAGTTGCCAGAAGGGTTTAGAATGTTTGGGTAGGTTTTTTAAGGTTCTCTCAAATTACCTATTCTTAACTTTTTCCACCCGGGTGGCTATGATTTTGTTTAATTTTTTGTACAACACTTTCCTAGCTAAATTTTGCGTTCTTTGGAACTGCCGCCGCACACAGTTCCTAAGCGAGATTCTTTTGGTCTCATCGTCAATATTAGTGAACTTACTTATCACCGGAGTAGATGGGATGTACCGCTGTTCCGCCTCGTCGATGTCATTCGAGAGCGCCTGCAACACGCCGTCGATTTCATCCGTGGTCGTCAGGACAGGATTTTCTGCCGTTCGGTCCTCGATAAACTGCTGGAGCTGGGCTCAGTTCGCTCGATGGTAGTTTCGCCGTCGATGCTGCTGACGTTGATTGTTCTCGTGGCTCAACTCGAATACCACAGGCAAGTGGTCTGAAGACAATTCGGTTAATGTACGGGTTGCAGTGCAGTGATCCGCCACGTTGGTCAGAGTAATGTCGAGAGTAGATCCGACACCAGCTGATGAGAAGAAGGTTGGTGAGTCTGGTTGGACCACCACATAGTATCCCGTCTGAAGGTCCTTTGCTAGCACAGTACCGTTGGTGTTGCACCTAGTGTTGCCCCACATTGAGTGGCGAGCGTTGAGATCACCGGCGATGATGAAGTTGCCCTTGCGACGAGTCAGCACATGAATGTCGTTCTTGAGAAGTACAGCACTGTTATCCGACTTTTTGGACTGCACTGGACAGTAGACGGCGATGACTGTAATGGGACCGTCAGGCGATGCTAGTTCAATCCCAACAGCTTCGATGATGGATAAGCGAAAGTCCGGCAGCATTTTGAACTTCACTTCTTTTTTAACAGCAATGGCTACGCCACCACCCTTCTGCTCACTAATCCGGTCCAGTCTGATGATGGAATGATGAGGTAAACTGAAATTCACGTCCGGCTTCAGATGTGTTTCCGTTATGCATGCAATATCGATTGAATGATTTAGCAGGAAATCGATGAGTTCCAGCTTTTTCTTCGCCACGGAGTTGGCGTTCCAGTTAAGGATGTTGAGATTGAATGTTAAACTTCATGAAGAAATGCATCATTTGCATCATCATTTTCTGCATATCAGTCACTAAAGTTGACAGTTGGTTGATAACCTGCGTTAGTCCATCTAAGGCTGGTCCAGTATTTGGTGGAATTCCTGGTTGTACGAAACTGGTTTGGTGCCCCCAGAAGCCGGGTGGGGGAGCGTTCGGAACAGTAGGCGCTGTGTTTCCTTTTTTCTGCTGACCGGGCAACGGTAGTGGTGGAAAAGCTGGAATCGAGTTCAGATCAAAAAGAGGTTGACTCTTCTTCTGGTGTTGTCTAGGTTGGTTGACTTTTTTGCGGAATTCTATAAATTTCGCACGTTTTGGACACGATCGACTTGTTGACGAGTGAGCTTCCTCACAATTAACACAGGATGGTGGCGCTTTTGAGTCCACCTCAATGCAGCTGTCCGATGCATGCTTTTCGCCACATTTTGCACAACGGTTTTCTAGGTGGCAGTTTTTCGCACCGTGTCCAAAATTGAGACAATTGGAACACTGTGTCACTTCGCGATGATCTGGTTTATATCGTTCCCATTCAACCACTATATGGAAGAGGTACTTGATTTGTTTCAGCTCACCCAAAGCGATGGAACCTCGTTCGAGATGGACCAGATACAGCTGATCACGGTACTTAGCTTCTTTATTGTGCCGCTTCATTTTGTGTATGGCCACTGGTTTTAGTTTAGCCTCTGTCAAGGCCACCTTCAATTCATCTTCCAGCATGTCCGGAAGACCACGTATGACGACTTTCAGCGGCTTGCTGGATGCAATATCGTGCGTAAAATATTGTGCTTTCACTTGCTGTAGGTAATTTTCAACGGCCTTGTAATGGTTCAGCGTGGGAACGGTGATTTTATACCCATCAGTGCAGAGACGGATAGTCGCTTTGAGCCCATGACTGATGAGCGTGTTCAAATCCGTCCTCAATGTAGGTGGAAACCCCTTCAGGTAGAAAGGCGGCATTTTCTCTTTCCTTTCTATTTTATTCCCAGCGTCGTCGACCGGCAAGCTGGCGTACTTATTTTTGCTGAGCAGCCGCTTAGCAGCGTCCTCGTCGTTTTGCTTCGGCCTTTTGGCACGATCTGTATCCTCCTTGGATCTGGAGCGAGATTTGCCCCCCATCGCACGGGACTGATAATCCGATTGCGAATGACGCAATGCAACGAACTAAACCAGAGATGCCAGGTACTTTTTTCAAATGTCTGCAACAATAATTTTAAATGTCTGGGAAGAACAAAAAATGTCAGGAAAGCTAGTGTAACCAAAAGCCTTTATATTCAAAAATCTGCAAATATCTGCAACAAAACTAAAAAATCTGCAAATATCTGCAACCAAACTAGAAAATCTGCAAATATCTGCATCATCGAAAAAATCTGCAGCTTATATTAAAAGTCTGCGAATTTGCAGACTTGTCTGCAAACCTGGCATCTCTGAACTAAACAAACAAACAAACTTGTAACGAGTTTAAACACGTCCGAACTGCGCGAAAGATAGACGAAGAATGATGAGATGATTTAAACGGACATGCGTTGCTTCTATTTATGTCTTTTCGTGTTTCATTGAGCAACTAAGCTGCCCTCTCTTGACGGCTGTGTCTGAGAAATCTGCCTCACGAATGGTAATTTTCCCGTTTTTCGTGAACTTTTTAATTTTACCAATTTCCAAAAGTCTACTTTTATTGGGGAGATATTAAACTATTAACAATATTTAAGTTAGGTGTTTCTGAATCGATTGGTGTATGAATGATTAAAATCCATCTAGTAATATCGGAGTTATAAGCGTGCAAACCTTACATAGTTTCGTTACATGGGAGATAGTTTAGATTTTAGAATGACACCTAGCCCCAGATAGTGGAGTAAGACATTTTTAACACCTAAACGCTCGGGTTGAGATTTCAGCAGAATTTTTTTTTTCAAAAATTCATAACTCTTGACAGAGTTGACTAATTTTGATGATTTATATGTCAAAAGAACCGGATATTCCTCTAGTTTATACTACTGGAACATCGTTTGCCATGGTCCAAAAATACCGGAGTTATTCCGGATTGCGTTGGGGTAAGTCGGATTTGCCATTTGGGGTTTTTTATTAATAACATGGAAATTTTCTATGGGACAATGCTTAAACTGTTTTAAAATTTGTAGGATTTACTAAAATACATCATACTAGAGTAATTTGATGTTTGGCCAATCTTCCCCGAGGGGGCTGGAACCGGTTACAAGAGGCCAATAATGAATGCTCTTTGGATCCATTGAAAAAATGACTCCAAGAATGACAAAGTCAGTGTAAGCGGCAAAAACCTGTGCGTGACAACCAAATCGAACCATTTTCAGACTACGAGGACACTTGACCGGTTCACCGGTGAATCCGGATTTGGGTTCCAGACGGTCACTTTTAACAAATTGCAAACCATTCAATGATACGTCGCATTATCCAAAAACATCTACTGAGCTTTACAATTTAGTTGAAGGTATTGAAAACAATTATTTAGACCATTTGGCCACGATGGCCAGTTCCGGTGATTCCGGAATGTGGTCCCAGAGGGTCACTTTTATCAAATCGTAAACCTGCATCATGCGACGTATCAAAAAACATCTACTGAGCTTCACAAGATGATTGAAAGCATTGAAAACAAGTTTCGTGGTCAATTGGCCGCGTTGGCCAGTTCCGGTGATTCCGGAATATGGTCCCAGAGGGTCAATTTTATCAAATCGTAAACCTTCATCATGCGACGTATCAAAAAACATCTACTAAGCTTCATAAGATGGTTGAAAGCAATGAAATCATGTTTCGAGGCCAATAGGCCACGTTGGTCAGTTCCGGTGATTCCGGAATATGGTCCCAGAGGGTGACTTTTATCAAATCGTAAACCTTCATCATGCGAGGTATCAAAAAATATCTACTGAGCTTCACAAGATGGTTGATAGCAATGAAAATCAGTTTGGAGGCCAATTGGCCACGTTGGTCAGTTCCGTTGATTCCGGAATATGGTCGCAAAGGGTGACTTTTATCAAATCGTAAACCTTCATCATGCGACGTATCAAAAAACATCTACTACGCTTCACAAGATGGTTGAAAGCAATGAAAACAAGTTTCGAGGCCAATTGGCCACGTTGGTCAGTTCCGGTGATTCCGGAATATGGTCCGAAAGCTGTGCCTACTACTGGGCTTCACAAGATGGTTGAAAGCAATGAAAACAAGCTTCGAGGCCAATTGACCGCGTTGGTCAGTTCCAGTGATTCCGGAATATGGTCCCAAAGCGCCACCTGCATCATGCGACGTATAAAAAACGTCTACTGAGCTTCATAAGATTGTTGAAGGAATTGGAAAATAGTTTCGTGGCATTTTGGCAACGATGATCGGGTCTGGTGAATCCAGAATATGTTCTTAGAATTTTTTTTTTCAAATCACGAATTCTATAATGCATATCAAATATCGTGGGAAATATGATTCCAGAGGAAGCATTAGAAAAAATCGCAACCTTTATCTCATGTTAGTTTATTTTAATTTCAGTTTGTTTTATACTGAGAACAATTATTACAAATAAAGCAGTCGTTGGGCAATCGATCGTGGAGGGTACACAAGTAAATACAACACGCAGAGCAGTAAATATAAGTTTTGCGGTCCTTGTTTCTGGGACACAAGCCGCATCGCTTAAAACTATGTAAAATATGAATTATCCTACTGTCTTTCTCATTACAGCTACAACATCGAAACAATTTTCTAAGCATGCTGTGGGTGCCACATACAACCGCTTCACATTTTCGGCATTTTTGCAGATTTCGTTTTTCACTGCACGTGGAGCATCTAGCTGTAGGACGCGATTCTTCTCCATATAGCTGATCGTAATTTTGTATGAAAGTCGACATCAGATTCTTTGTTTCCTCTTTATGACCTGGTACTTTGATTCGGTGTCTCAATTGCTTTATGCACAATTCCTTAGCAAGCCACTCTAGGAAGATCTTCTTTTTATATCCACTTCCAGATTCCCAGTCTGGCTGCGCTGTTAGAAACAATATCGACGAGTTATGCGTACATAAATCAACGCAATTCACGAAGAGTGCCATTGTCCATCGTCTTGTCTTTCTTTGACAGGAATATTCTCCTGTTTTTTGATCCACCAAATCAACCCCTGCTTTATATTGGTTGTATATCAATATAACTTTTGGTTTATTTATTTTGGATTCATGCTGAAAAGATTTACGTCTTATTAGCTTCATTATTTTGTATATTTAGGGTTAAAAAATAAGAAATATTCAGCTACCAAAGCAAAGGCTAAGCCTTGGCACTATAAATTCTTGTCGTATTCGTTTCATACTTCGCTGCAGATTTTTAGCGATCGGGACAATTGCAAGGTCAGAATTACGTGCTCCAATATACAGCGACTAGCTTATGAGGCCAGCGCTTTATTTTTTTATAACGCAACATCAGAACATTATACTACAGTACATAACAAATGTTTACTCACTTTTGCTTTCATTTCCGTGACCAAAGATTTTTTGCTGTTTCTGAAAGACATTCTTGCTGGCTGTTTAACTTTTCGCGAGGATTTCTGCAAACCATCTTTCTCAAATTCTTCCGTCTCCGGTTCAATAGCGTCTGGATCCGATGATAGCAATAGCACATTTTTACCTTTTTTGGGAATCCACGAGGTTAACATCATATCACCATTGTAGCCTTGGAGACAAGAACCGATTTGGCGTGTATCGTGTTTTCCATGTTTCACATTTTTGAGAGTAGTACCACTTTTCTTCTTGCTTAGCAAGAAATCCTCTGGAATCTCTCGTTTGTTAGCTCGCACAGTGCCAATGCTTGTTAGTCCGCGTTTCAACAAGTCATGACATAGTGGAATCGACGTGAAAAAATTATCAAAAAATATTCTTCTACTTCCATCAGAAAACTTTTCAACCATATCCAATACCACCCGACGACCTTGACCTTTTTCAGCCACACCTCCGACTTTACCTAAGAATAGTTGCGTTGTTTGTAGCAAAGGATCAGAGTAGTTTTATTTTCAAATGAATGAAATGTACTATTTTAGAAGTTGGCAGTATGAGATAATGATAATACCTGTGTAAACGTCGAAAAAACAAAGGAAAGTGTTGTTGGCATCAGTTATGCACCACAGCTTTATACCATACGGGTGCGATTTCGCTTTTATATATACTATAAATATACACCGCCCACGGAAGTTGACTATACGCTCGCCTATGGTCATATCACGCCCAGGAAGATATTTGCTGCTGAAGTTCTCTCGGAAGCTGTCCATTAGCCATCGGATAACAGCTAACCGATCTGTTGGACGTTTGGGGTGGTGTGGAATTCCCAAGCCCCCCGCTGTTCCGAATCTCTTAGGAGTGCGCCGAGCAACAGAATCGTCGAACCGCAAATATCGCATTATTTCCTTGAAACGGCTTTTGGCCATCACGGCTCTGAAGAAAATAATTCCATAAACGGTATCCTCGCACCAAAGATCATCTATATTCATAGATTTTGCATGCATGCGACCGGCGTTGATCAAAATCCCGAGAAAAGCCAAAAATTCACAACGAGTAATCTCCTTGTATTTTGCATTACCAACCGCGCGAGCTTCCGCATTGCTGAAACGCAAGATTTGATCGATAATGGCATCATCAAAAAATTGAAAAAATGCATCAATGGGAGTTTTGATCAGATTTAAATCAATGTTGAAAGTTCCCTTCCTTGGTGCATCAACATTCCTCGAACTTGACTGTATTCTTGGTGGCTTCTTCGCCGTCCAAACAAAATCGCCAGCTTTGTTAGTGAAAGAAACTTCCGGTTCACGATCACCTTCTGCTTCACGAAAATCGAATGGGAGCTCTTCATCCAATTCTTCTTCCAGATCAAAGTCAACTCCACTCACTTCTACACTCGAATCAGTTTCGAAATCAGACATTTTTCACCGTAACAAATAATGACGAGGTATATTCTGTGGCGTTTCACACATTCAACAAATTAACAAGAATTACCCGCAGCTACTTGGCAGAATAACATCTTTGTCTCTTTCGCATTTCCATTCATTGCTGCAAACACTATACGCTCTTCTGAACTAACAAATAGCGTTGTGTCACTCACGTGAGCAGAACAATTCAATCGATATAGCGTTCTCTTTCCATCGGCGTTTGTAATTCATATGGCATAAAGGAAAATTGATTCTTTCTAATGTGTAGTAGGCTGAGACGAATCCATTTCATAACGTCCGAAAGGGGATACGTCACAACAGTCACAACAGGAGTATTATAACGAACAACAAGTCATAAAATCCGAAAACAAAATGTCTCTTAAATTCTGAAACTATTGAAGTTACAAAAGTGTTCAAGCATCTTGTGTGACGCTCAGTAATTATTCTTAACGCTTCACATGCTACGGTTTGTAATTGATAAAAGTGATCATATTCTGGATTCGCCGTAAGTGTCCAACACGGCCAAATCGTCTCCAATTTTATTTCGAATCTGATAAAAAGTTGAAAACGTGATGTTGAATGGTTGTATATTTAGCTCTTTAGAGCAAATTGATAAAGCAGTCAGTTTCGTATCGATAGCGTTCAATTTATTATTTTTCCAAGAAATAAAAAAAATTCTATAAAGAACACGAAGTATGAAAGTATTGAAAAGTAAATTTGATATCACATTTGTCTATCGTAATTTAAAATCAAATCAAGATTTCAATTTCATGCTGACATCAACATAAGATTTGTTGTAATTTTGATGTTTGACTTCGCTCGAGTTCAAGCCTCTTGTGAAGCTCAGTAGAGGTTGTTGATACATTGTATTATGAATAGAGGTGTGCGCCGCGCCGCCGATTTCAGGTAGAAATTGTCGGCGCGCCGATATTTTTAATCCTAAAATCGGCGGCGCGACGCACACCTCTAATTATGAAGGTCTGCAATTCGATAAAAGTGACTCTTTGGAACCATATTCCGGATACACCGAAACTCACCATCGCAGTCAAATGACCTCCAAACTTATTTTCAATGCCTTGAATCATCCTGTAAAGCTTAATAGATCTTTTCGATACGTAACATGATATAAGTTTGCAAGTTGATAAAAGTGACCCTCTGGGAACATATTCCGAACACACCGCAACTCACCATCGCGGCCAAATGGCCACGAAACTATTTTCCAATGCCTTCAACAATCTTGTGAAGCTAAGTAGATGATTTTTGATACCTCGCATGATGAAGGTTTACGATTTGATCAAAGTGACCCCTTTTCCGGAATCACCGTAACTGACCAACGTGGCCAATTGGCCTCGAAACTTGTTTTCATTGCTTTCAACCATCTTGTGAAGCTCAGTAGATGTCTTTTGATACATTCATCATGCAGGTTTATGATTTGATAAAAGTGACCCTCTGGGACCATATTCCAGAATCACCGGAACTGACCAACGTGGCCAATTGGCCTCGAAACTTGTTTTCATTGCTTTCAACCATCTTGTGAAGCTTAGTAGATGTTTTTTGATACGTCGCATGATGAAGGTTTACGATTTGAAAAAAACTACCCTTTGAGACCATATTCAAGAATCAACGGAACTAACCAACGCGGCCAATTGGCCTCCAAACTGATTTTCATTGCTTTCAACCATCTTGTGAAGCTCAGTAGATATTTTTTGATACGTCGCATGATGAAGGTTTACGATTTGATAAAAGTGACCCTCTGGGACCACATTCCGGAATCACCGGAACTGGCCATCGTGGCCAAATGGTCTAAATACTTGTTTTCAATGACTTCAACTAAATTGTAAAGCTCAGTAGATGTTTTTGGATAATGCGACGTATCATTGAATAGTTTGCAATTTGTTAAAAGTGACCGTCTGGGACCCAAATCCGGATTCACCGGTGAACCGTGAGGTGTGCGCCGCGCCGCCAATTTCAGGTAGAAATTGTCGGCGCGCCGATATTTTTAATCCTAAAATCGGCGGCGCGACGCACACCTCTAATTATGAAGGTCTGCAATTCGATAAAAGTGACTCTTTGGAACCATATTCCGGATACACCGAAACTCACCATCGCAGTCAAATGACCTCCAAACTTATTTTCAATGCCTTGAATCATCCTGTAAAGCTTAATAGATCTTTTCGATACGTAACATGATATAAGTTTGCAAGTTGATAAAAGTGACCCTCTGGGAACATATTCCGAACACACCGCAACTCACCATCGCGGCCAAATGGCCACGAAACTATTTTCCAATGCCTTCAACAATCTTGTGAAGCTAAGTAGATGATTTTTGATACCTCGCATGATGAAGGTTTACGATTTGATCAAAGTGACCCCTTTTCCGGAATCACCGTAACTGACCAACGTGGCCAATTGGCCTCGAAACTTGTTTTCATTGCTTTCAACCATCTTGTGAAGCTCAGTAGATGTCTTTTGATACATTCATCATGCAGGTTTATGATTTGATAAAAGTGACCCTCTGGGACCATATTCCAGAATCACCGGAACTGACCAACGTGGCCAATTGGCCTCGAAACTTGTTTTCATTGCTTTCAACCATCTTGTGAAGCTTAGTAGATGTTTTTTGATACGTCGCATGATGAAGGTTTACGATTTGAAAAAAACTACCCTTTGAGACCATATTCAAGAATCAACGGAACTAACCAACGCGGCCAATTGGCCTCCAAACTGATTTTCATTGCTTTCAACCATCTTGTGAAGCTCAGTAGATATTTTTTGATACGTCGCATGATGAAGGTTTACGATTTGATAAAAGTGACCCTCTGGGACCACATTCCGGAATCACCGGAACTGGCCATCGTGGCCAAATGGTCTAAATACTTGTTTTCAATGACTTCAACTAAATTGTAAAGCTCAGTAGATGTTTTTGGATAATGCGACGTATCATTGAATAGTTTGCAATTTGTTAAAAGTGACCGTCTGGGACCCAAATCCGGATTCACCGGTGAACCGTGAGGTGTGCGCCGCGCCGCCAATTTCAGGTAGAAATTGTCGGCGCGCCGATATTTTTAATCCTAAAATCGGCGGCGCGACGCACACCTCTAATTATGAAGGTCTGCAATTCGATAAAAGTGACTCTTTGGAACCATATTCCGGATACACCGAAACTCACCATCGCAGTCAAATGACCTCCAAACTTATTTTCAATGCCTTGAATCATCCTGTAAAGCTTAATAGATCTTTTCGATACGTAACATGATATAAGTTTGCAAGTTGATAAAAGTGACCCTCTGGGAACATATTCCGAACACACCGCAACTCACCATCGCGGCCAAATGGCCACGAAACTATTTTCCAATGCCTTCAACAATCTTGTGAAGCTAAGTAGATGATTTTTGATACCTCGCATGATGAAGGTTTACGATTTGATCAAAGTGACCCCTTTTCCGGAATCACCGTAACTGACCAACGTGGCCAATTGGCCTCGAAACTTGTTTTCATTGCTTTCAACCATCTTGTGAAGCTCAGTAGATGTCTTTTGATACATTCATCATGCAGGTTTATGATTTGATAAAAGTGACCCTCTGGGACCATATTCCAGAATCACCGGAACTGACCAACGTGGCCAATTGGCCTCGAAACTTGTTTTCATTGCTTTCAACCATCTTGTGAAGCTTAGTAGATGTTTTTTGATACGTCGCATGATGAAGGTTTACGATTTGAAAAAAACTACCCTTTGAGACCATATTCAAGAATCAACGGAACTAACCAACGCGGCCAATTGGCCTCCAAACTGATTTTCATTGCTTTCAACCATCTTGTGAAGCTCAGTAGATATTTTTTGATACGTCGCATGATGAAGGTTTACGATTTGATAAAAGTGACCCTCTGGGACCACATTCCGGAATCACCGGAACTGGCCATCGTGGCCAAATGGTCTAAATACTTGTTTTCAATGACTTCAACTAAATTGTAAAGCTCAGTAGATGTTTTTGGATAATGCGACGTATCATTGAATAGTTTGCAATTTGTTAAAAGTGACCGTCTGGGACCCAAATCCGGATTCACCGGTGAACCGGTCAAGTGTCCTCGTAGTCTGAAAATGGTTCGATTTGGTTTTCACAAACAGGTTTTTGCCGCTTACACTGACTTTGTCATTCTTGGAGTCATTTTTTCAATGGATCCAAAGAGCATTCATTATTGGCCTCTTGTAACCGGTTCCAGGCCCCTCGGGGAAGATTGGCCAAACATCAAATTACTCTAGTATGATGTATTTTAGTAAATCCTACAAATTTTAAAACAGTTTAAGCATTGTCCCATAGAAAATTTCCATGTTATTAATAAAAAACCCCAAATGGCAAATCCGACTTACCCCAACGCAATCCGGAATAGCTCCGGTATTTTTGGACCATGGCGGACGATGTTCCAGTATTATAAACTAGAGGAATATCCGGTTCTTTTGACGTATAAATCATCAAAATTAGTCAACTCTGTCAAAAGTTATGAATTTTTGAAAAAAAAAATTCTGCTAAAATCTCAACCCGATCGTTTAGGTGTTAATATCAAAACATTTCTGATCAGTGATACAATTGTAACACGCAACGTTACTGTTACAGTAGGTACTGTGCGTAAATTATACTTGCGAGTCATTATTTTGAAAAAATCATTGAAAATAATCAATAAAACAAAAATCAGCAAAAATGAGAACGATTTTTTTCTACCTCAAAATTAAATTAAATTAATTAAATAAATGAATAAAAACGAATATATAACACGAATTGTTACTTACGTAGTAAAACAACCAGTATTTAAACTAGTATTGTCACGAATCACATTTCCACTGATAGCACGAAACTGAATGATGAAACACTAACGGCAACCGTACACTGGGGTGCAAATGTACCCCACGCCAACTTTGACACCTGCTTCCACGAAGGCTATAAGCAAACTGACTATACCACCTTTTCCTACTTTTACTAGGAATACTAAATTGAATTATTGTTAGGGTCCCAGGTCAGTAAATGCCGAATTCTCGTCTTCACACGGCTCCAAAGATGGCGTGGGGTATATTTTACCCCAGTGCAACGTTCTAGGGTTAAAGCAGTTGTTGCTGATGCACGCAATATGCCTGATGATGTTTGCAATACCGTCAAACCCCTCAACTTTGGGGAGGGAACTATTTCAATTGTTTTCTATACTTTTAATATTTTGTGGATACTCAGTTTTGAAGAAAAACTTCAAAAATTATGATTTTTACTAAGTTTTATTCGCTAGGGCATTGCAAAAAACCTTTTTTTTTTGAATTCTCAAAGGCCCCCACTCTCATATTGTGATAAATGTCAAAGTAAGCTCAAATGCCAAATTGCACATCATTTGGACAATTCTAAACCCCCGCCCACTTCGATTGAAATTTTTGAACTTGGTTCTATTGGAAAATATGGCGGACAAATATATTAAATGCTATAACTTTTGAAGTGGCACTCAGAAAATTAGAATTCATACCTCTTTTAAAGATAACAATCTTAGTATTTGAATGGAGATATTTCTGCTTATCGAAAAATACGGAAAAGTGGGGTACGGGGCCATTTTGTCCCCAAAATTCTCCATTTTTTATAATTTTTGTGCAGTTTTTCGAATGTGAAAAAATCTTAAAAATCGAACGGAACCTTTTTGACTTTTGTCCGAATACGAGAAGTTTACCATTTTCTTGTGTATATTTATCTATTATACAAATTGTATAATACAATCATTTAGATTAAGTGTCATTGCAATGAATTTAATTAAAGTCTATTTAACACACCGGCCATTTTGAATTATATTTCAATACATAGGGTAATTTCGGGAGAGATGTTGCGTCAGGAGAGATGCCGCACTCTCTATATCTCGTATATGGGGTCACTTTTATACGGTAACATGATATTGTGAGTTTGTCTTTCGAAGAATTATAACTCTAGAGATGTAAAACAATCCTTTTTAATCACTCACACAAATTTTATAAATGATTTTGTGCGTTCAGTTGCATCACGCGGTGCCGAAAATATGTCAGCACCACATTACAATTTCGTTTTTTAAAATTGTTTGATTTTTTTTGGTAAATCATGTGTCGGTTGAATAGCTGGGACCTTTTAGAAGGCATTCTGATCATGAGCACGATTATCCATAATTTTAGAGAAAAATTTCGTCGTGCGGCATCTCTCCCCTACAATTGGGAGAGATGCCGCATTAAAATTGTGGGTGAGATGCCGCACTCAATGGAAGAGTATGCATAGCTAAAATGTATTTTTTTCACCTCGGAATGTCATTAAATGATCATTTGCGTCAGGTATAGGTTCTTAATAAGGTATATCCACAAACTAACGGACCTAACACAGTGACATATAGGATTATTATTCTATTTATCTATTGGCACCACTGGATTGAACCGGTGAGACACTGAGCGACACTGCACGAACGAGGGCTAGATAGCATTTCAGTTCTGTGACAAATTTTAGATTTATTTACATACTGCATTTAGCAAATCATCTTTCTCTTAAAATATTCTTAAATTGTAAGTATAAATGAACTATAAGCAACGTGTTAAACTAACTTGTTTAAATTTAGGCCAAGGGAAGGCTTTGTTTATTTGTTATGCATTGTTCGGAGAGCAGATGAGATAAAAGAAAAACCATTAATGTAAGTTGAATTAATTTATTTCCTAAAATTGATTAAAATATTTAATAAAACTTCTAGTTTTGAGCTACACTAAACAAAACGGTCTGCTTCCAAAAAAAAAGGTTTTTACTCATCCGAACAAAACTCAAAAATTAATGATGAGTACGGTTGGACAGAAAGAATCTAACCTAGATTCAACAGGCTATGACTGTGCACTTTGTGATAAGTCGAACCACGCCGACAAGCAAATGGTTTATTGTAGAACCTGTAAGCGCTGGTTCCACTTTTTCTGCGTGGGTGTCACAGAAGCAATTAAGGAAGTTTCATGGAACTGCCAGGGGTGTCATAATAATCCGGAAGCGAATTCTGGTACCGAAAATGAAAACGAGTCGAATTCTCGATTGCAAATTCTCAATTCTCGACATTGCCAACCTTGGTTTCAAGAACAATGAGATGTGGTTGGCCAACGAGCAGGAGCAAGAACAGGTCGATCAGGACCACAAACGTGATCTGGAACTTATGAAGGAGATAAAGCGAAGTAATTTCCGCCGGGAGTTGAAGCGCCAAGAGCTGCAACATCTGGCAGATCTTGAGCTTGAGCGCGAGATGTTAGAGATGCAGCGGATGGCTGACGAAAAGTTCCGGAAAATGAAGGAGGAACGGTCAATACAGTACAGTACAGAAATGGTGCGGCGGCAACAGACATGGGCGAAAAAATCAGTCGGGAGGAGGCAAAAAAGTAAACATTGTGGATGGATACGACGCAAAACCCGGGAAAACAAAGGCAGCAACCAATTCCTGCTGATTACCGTGGCGCTTATCCAAAAAGCTCCACACCTGCTGTCGAAAACCATCTGGGCAACCCACTGCCACGAAAGCTGGGTACTACTTCGTCGCGGAATCCGCACATACGATCCAGAAAGGTATTACAACGTGAGCCTTCGTTGTATGGTAACCGCGACTCGTAGTGCGGCGATAATTCGGATAGCGAAGGCAGCTATGTAAAAGAACGATGGGAGTAACCGGAGAAAAAACTAACGAAGGCACACTTACCAGAAAAGGGCCATTTCAGAAACTTCCGACCTTTACGGAAAGGCCCGAAGAGTGGCCAATGTTCTTCAGTAGTTGGCACAACAGTAATAAAGCCTGCAACTGGTCGAATTCGGAAAATCTTGGGAGATTGCAGGACAGTATCAAAGGGGTCGCGCTCGAAGCGGTGAGAAGTAGATTGTTATTACCGGAAATGGTGCCAGCCGTCATGCAGACTCTTAAAGACCTATATGGTCGACTGGAACAACTTTTACAGACACTTGTAGCAAAAGCAAAAAGAGCGCATCGACCGATTGCAGACGTTCTTCAAATTCGGCGTCGTTGTACAGCAACTTAGTGATCACCTAGCTGCAGCAGGCCTCCGGGACCACCTGGTAAACCCCATGATGATTCAAGAGCTCGTGGATAAACTTCCATCTAGCACTAAGTTCGAATGGGTGCGCTACAAACGACACCGAGCTGTAGTGACTTAGGCAACATTTGCAGATTTTTTGTCAGAGTTCGTATCGGAAGCCAGTGAAGTGACGCTCTTCACCGAAATGCAGCCGGAGCAAAATCGCCGGGATGGCAAGGACAGACGCGAACATATGCGCAGAGAGAAACAACCGCAAGGGTTCCTGCACACACATATCGGCGAGGGGGAAGACTGGTGTCCGGCAGTCCAAATGCAGTACGACAGGAAATCAGAAGAGCTGGAGGATAAGCGCTACTGCGAAGATTTTCGTAAGCTTTCCTGGGACCTACGAATGAGGGAGGTAAACAGGTGGAAACTATGCAACATTTGCCTGAACGAGCATGGTCAGACGCGATGTCGTTTCAAAATCAAATGCACCGTTGGCACCTGTCAAGAACGACATCATCCATTGCTTCATCCGCCGAATTATCAGCGCTATTTGACACCTGTGACAACAGATTGCAACGCCCATGATTTGCAGTCGAATCAACCGGTTCTATTTCGAATGGTTCCGGTCAGGCTGATCAACGGTAAGCGGTTCGTGGACGTGATTGTCTTTCTCGATGAGGGCGCATCCTATTCGCTTGTGGAAAAGAAAGTAGCAGAACATATTAAGCTAGAAGGGGAGTCACAGCCAATTCTGGTGAAATGGACTGCCGGAATGACACGTATGGAACGTGACTCAAGACATGTTGATCTGTCGATCTCGGGGCCAAATTCGATGAAGCAATTCGCTTTGAAAAATGTTCACACAGTTGATCAACTAAAACTACCAGAGCAAACGTTGGACTACACGCATATTGCAGCAAAATATAGTCACTTGAAAGGTTTGCCCGTGACCGATTATCGTAGTGGTGCTCCAAAAATTTTGATTGGTCTGAAACATCTACATGTTTACGCCCCTCTGGAATCGCGTATCGGAAATGCAGGTGAACCAATTGCAGTGCGCACTCATCTTGGATGGACAGTTTATGGGCCACATGAAGGTGGCGAGTTTTCCGCAACATTTTCCTGTTATCATGATGTTCAGCGAGCGGCAGATCTTGAACTCCATGAACTACTTCGGAGCCACTACGTGCTGGAGGAATCTGGAATATCAGTTATCATCTTCTCTTCCTCCCTCTCCCTCCTTATATTCCGTGTATCCACTCCTAAAAGTAAAAAATCAAAACCCCTTCCACGAACATTATTCTTTTTTCCTATCTCTCCATTCCTTGAGCTATCCTCTGATTCCCCTCCTGAAAGTTATGGAGCCGAAAGCTGCTGTTGTGGTTGTTGCTGTTGTTGCTGCTGTCGCTGATGGGGTTGCTGCTGGATAGACCGAGAAGACAGATTATGCTCATGCCGATTGAAGATTTGTGTTCTTATGATGATTTTGGTTGTAAAAATTATTGTTAAATATTGTAAAAATTATGTATTTAAAATTAGCTTTAAACACCGTTTCGAATATGCTCCACACACATTCCTTTTCGTCCCCTACTACATTTTTAGACAATGGCTGATGTAAATAGCAATACCTCTACAAGTATAAGCATACCTGGTATAGTGATGAGATCTGCATTTATCAAAGGCAAGCTTTCCGTATGCTGTTTGAATAGCCAAAGTATTTGTGCCAGAAAATTTTCTAAATTAGATGAATTGCGAAATCTTGCTTCCGTTTCTGATGTTGATATTATATGTGTTAGTGAATCATGGCTTAATGATAGGGTCCCAAATGATACACTAGATATCGATGCTTATTCCACAATAAGAAATGATCGTGTGGGTAGACTGGGTGGAGGAATATTAGTGTATATGAAAAAATATTTATCATATAGAGTTTTGAGCAAATCGAACATCGAATCACCAACCGAGTTCATCCTTTTAGAAATTATACTCAATGACACGAAGGTGCTACTAGGAGTTTTCTACAATCCACCTCAAATAGATTGCTCCTATGTTTTGAGTGAAATATTTTCTACCATGGAATATCAATATGATAATATTTTGCTTCTGGGCGACTTCAATACAAATATTCTAGATTTAGAATCGGAAAAAAGCAAACGCTTTCAAAGTTTTATGTCCAATCTGTCGTTTTATTCAGCTGGAGGTATACCAACGCACTATCACAGAACAGGTGCATCTCAGATTGACTTAATGCTATCTAATCGTAAGGATTTTGTTCTATGCTTCCAACAGGTTAGTGTACCATTCATGTCGAATCATGATATGCTATTTGCTTCTATAGATGTATGTACCCAAACGATACCATCAAAACCTATTAAATATCGTGATTATAAGAACCTCGATCCAGCGAAGGTCATTTTTATGTACAATCAAGTCAATTGGGAAGAATTTTACAGCCTCGATGATCCAACTATGCTTGTAGACTTTTTCAACTTGCATATTAAGCATATACATGATCTATGTGTTCCTATAAGAACATTTTATAAAAGAGCTAAATACAACCCTTGGTACAATTCAAACATTTCTAGGGGAATTGTAGATCGCAATCTCGCTTACCAGAAATGGAAAATTTCAAAACAGGATCATGATCGCGAAGTATACAGACGTTTACGGAACAAAGTTACGACTTTAATAACCGAATCTAAAAAAAGATATTATGGTGAACAATTTTCTCATAATATGTCGCCAAAATATCTTTGGAAGCAATTCGCTACTCTTGGGCTAAAAAAAACTAGTGATGTAATAAGCACAATTCACACTCCAGACCAAATTAATCAGCATTTTGCAAACAGTTTTACTCATTCCACTAGTACAAGCATTATTGATACTAGTCACTCTCTGACTGATCAATTTAACTTCAAACCAATAGAAGAATATGAAATTATAAATGCCATATATGATATTAAATCTAATGCAGTAGGCCTCGATGAGCTTCCAATCAAATTTCTTAAATCAATTTTACCACTAATACTAAAACCAATCAAATATATTTTCAATCAAATTATATGTACCAATATATATCCAAATTCATGGAAAATGTCGAAAATTATACCAATTAAGAAGAAAGCAGCGATTAATAATCTTGATAACATGCGACCAGTTAGTATCCTGTGTACTTTATCAAAGGCGTTTGAAAAAAATTTGAAAAAACAAATGGTACTTTTCATTGCTAGTAATAGTTTATTACATCAATTCCAATCGGGATATCGCTCGGGTCATAGTACCAAAACAGCTATGATTAAGGTATGTGATGACATTGGTGTGATTCTAGATAAGAAATCATCAGTCGTTCTTATTCTGCTCGATTTTTCTAAAGCATTTGATACTATATCGCATAATAATTTGTGTCAGAAATTGAAAAATAATTTTGGATTTAACCGTAATGCTGTTGAACTAATTCGTTCATATTTAACCAGACGTCAGCAGACAGTTTTTATCGATAGTAGTTTTTCCGAATTGCTGCCAATTGTATCAGGTGTACCACAAGGATCTGTTCTTGGCCCTTTACTATTTTCGTTATATATTAACGATTTGCCATCCAAATTATACGGGTGTGGTGTTCATATGTTCGCCGACGATGTTCAAATTTATTTTGATTGTTCTAACATGAGCCGGGATCAAGTTTCAGATCTTATAAACAGGAATCTAAATAGAATTTTTCAATGGGCCGGTGATAATTCCCTTATACTGAATAGTAGTAAGACGCAAGCAATATTTATCTCTCGTTCGAGACGTGATGCTTTAAAACCTGATATTTTCATCGATGGCAATCAGATTCAATTTTCAGATACCGTTTGCAGTTTGGGTGTAACAATTCAAAAAAATTTTGAGTGGGATTCTTTCATTGCTAAACAATGCGGTAAAATATATGCATCCTTGAGAACCCTTCGATTTAAAGCTTGGTTACTCAATTCATCAACAAAATTGTTTTTATTCAAAAGCCTAATCTACCCACATTTTCTCTATTGTGATTTTATTCTCACTCAAGATACAGCTATTAGTTTAAATAGATTAAAAGTAGCTCTCAACTGCTGTTGTAGATTTATTTTCAATATTAATAGATATTCAAGTATAACACGTTTTCAACCTGCTTTGATTGGATGTTCGTTTGCCAATTTTGCAAAGTGTCGCACTGTAATATTAGTACACAACATCGTTACAACAAAGTGTCCGGCCTATCTTCTACAAAACTTTGTACCTTTAAGAAGTCAAAGAGGAAAAAAGTATCACATTCCCCGTTGCAGAACTTATTACTATTCTAATTCATTACTTGTGAGAGGTATTGCGTTTTGGAATTTGTTACCTAGTGCATTACAGAATAAAAATTCTTTGGTAGGGTTCAAAAAGGAATATGTGGAGCATCTAAATTGTGTGTAAATGTTAGTTTTTCATTTAATTTAAATTTTTGGTTATTAATAATATTTTTAGAAACGCTTCTTCCTATCATTTATAACTAGAACATAAAAGGCACAGGTCTTAAGTTCATTGAATAAATTAAATAAATAAATAAAATAAATAAGAACCAATATAATAACACAAATGCGCTGAAAACAGTAAAATTCTCGTGTTTGAGCGTAACAAAAACTCGAATCGAGTGCCCCTATTGTTGCGCTACCATTTGACTCAATGCGTTGAACAAAGATAGCAGACACTGCTCTAACCAACGGCTTCCAATGGGTATAATGACAATAGAAACATGGCAAAAATGGCTTAATATAATTAAAAGTCATCTTGCAGACCGATATTTTTAAATAGGTCCACCTAGATAGTCCACATATTTTTCGTAAAAAAATTGTGTGGTACCGAAAATACCGGTACTGGCTTTTGTTCAGTACCGGTATTACGGTACCAAAAATTGGTCGATATTCCCGGGATTTTCGGTACCTGTATTATAGGTACCACAAAACTAATAGAGTTATGGTGCCTTTGGAAAAGTGGTTGTATGGCACCTAGCGTTTTAGGGGCTGTACACTAATTACGTAAGACTTTTTTAGAACTTTTCAACCTCCCCCTCCCCCCAGATAAGAGTTCGTAAGACTTTGGTGAACTCCCCCTCTCCCCGTACATAAGATCTTATCATGATTTGAGTAATTAAAAAAATATATTCTTAATTCATTAAATTATACGGTAGCGAAAAAGATACTTATAGAACTATTAAAAGAAAATTCAGGACAAAATTTAACGATAATCATCTCCAGTAATTTTATTTGCATCCTAATATCGCCCAGTAGAAATTTCAGAATAGCTTTTGGGAGATTTTCAGCTACTTTGATTTGGTCAACATAATTTGCTTCGCTATATTCCACTTTCTTTGAATTTATTTCCTTGTGATGTAGAACTCAAAAGAATTTATAACGTCTTCTGCTGTGAATTTGTATTTGTATTTGTATTTATTATATTCCAACTGACATATGAGGTCTTATTGAAACTTAACCTAGTATACAGAGTGTACGGTTATTAATATATACAACTTTGTTTATAAACAGCAATTAAAAACATAACTACATATACAATGTCGTCTCCCAACCTTTGAACGGAACGGATCGTTATATTTCACAGTGGTGTTCGGTGTGTAAATTTCAGTGAGTGAAGGTCATCCTTTGTTCGTTCGTTAGCTGCTGTTCTGCTGGTGCCGGCAGTAAATCCAGTACATTGTTTTCGCTGGTGCGGAACAATCGACGTTGTTTTGCTTTATTTTCTTTCCTCATTTGCTTTCTTTCCTTTTCCCTACTTTTACTCTACCTTGTAATCAAATAATAAGACACATTCCCGTTTATATAACGCTCTGCCCTCGTGCTTAAATGGCCGAGGGCGAAATACCATCTGATGTAATCATGGAAGTCCCTGATCCCCCTAACACTCGCATTGCTCGCCGTGTAAAGCAGTACCCAGAAGGTTTCTCTGGGCCATGGGTGGTATATTTTCGGACCGGAGAGAAACCGGTTAATATATTAAAACTTTCTCGAGATCTGACTGCTAATTACCCGGCCGTAACTCAGATAACACGTGTTCGGGTAAACAAGATACGTGTTTTAGTGAATGATCTCGGCCAGGCAAATGCGATTGCTTGCTGTGAGCGCTTTACGCGTTCAAGTTCTAATCAAAGGCAAAGACCTTTGCATTGCTTCCATCTACATTCCTCCTAGAGCCTCGGTAGGGCACCGAACGCTTTGTAATATCACGGAATCCTTACCGGCACCGCGGCTAGTTCTAGGAGACTTTAACTCGCACGGTACGGTATGGGGCTGTCTTCATGATGATAATTGATCAAAATTAATCCAAGATCTTTGCGACAATTTCAACATGATCATCTTAAACACGGGAGAAATGACGCGGATTCCTACACCACCAGCACGCGCGAGCGCGTTGGATTTATCACTATGCTCGACATCGCTACAGTTAGATTGCATGTGGAAGGTGATCCCATGGACGGTCTCCCACCCTGTGGTGGGATAAAGAGTGCTCAGAGCTGTACGCGGAGAAATCCACTGCATATAAGGCCTTCCGGGAAGACGGGTTACCCACTAGCTATCTGCAGTACGCGTCGCTAGAAAGGCGAATGAAGAGTTTAATGAAAGCCAAAAAAAAAAAAACGCAGTTATTGGCGCCGGTTCGTCGACGGGTTAACGAGAGAAACAGCGATGAGCACTCTTTGGGGTACGGCTCGACGTATGCGTAACCGAAACAGTACCAATGAGAACGTGGAATATTGAAACCGTTGGATATTCACTTTCGCCAAGAAGATCTGTCCGGACTCTGTCCCGGTACAGAAAACGTACCGCGCCGCGTCTCCTCACGATACCGCGAACGAAACACTGTTTTCGATGGTGGAGTTCTCACTTGCTCTCTTATCATGCAACAATAACGCCCCAGGGTTAGACAGAATCAAATTCAATTTGCTGAAGAATCTGCCTGACACTGCAAAAAGGCGCTTGCTGAACTTATTTAACAAGTTTCTGTCCCGGTACAGAAAACGTACCGCGCCGCGTCTCCTCACGATACCGCGAACGAAACACCGTTTTCGATGGGGAGTTCTCACTTGCTCTCTTATCATGCAACAATAACGCCCCAGGGTTAGACAGAATCAAATTCAATTTGCTGAAGAATCTGCCTGACACTGCAAAAAGGCGCTTGCTGAACTTATTTAACAAGTTTCTTGAGGGTAACATTGTCCCTCATGACTGGAGGCAAGTGAAGGTCATCGCCATTCAAAAACCAGGAAAACCAGCCTCCGACCACAACTCGTATCGACCGATTGCAATGCTGTCCTTTATTAGGAAGTTGTTCGAGAAAATGATCTTGTTTCGCCTCGACAATTGGGTTGAAGCAAATGGCTTACTGTCAGATACACAATTTGGCTTCCGCAAAGGCAAAGGGACGAACGATTGCCTTGCATTGCTTTCTACAGAAATCCAAATGGCCTATGCTAACAAAGAGCAGATGGCATCAGTCTTCTTGGATATTAATGGGGCTTTTGATTCAATTTCTATCAATATTCTGTCAGAGAAGCTGCACCAGCATGGTCTTTCACCAATTTTAAATAACTTTTTGCTAAACCTGTTGTCTGAAAAGCACATTCACTTTTCGCATGGCGATTTAGCAACATTGCGATTTAGCTACATGGGTCTTCCCCAGGGCTCATGTCTAAGTCCCCTACTCTACAATTTTTACGTGAATGACATTGACGATTGTCTTGCCAATTCATGCATGCTAAGGCAACTTGCAGACGACGGAGTGGTCTCTGTTACAGGGCCCAAAGCTGCCGACTTGCAAAGACCATTACAAGATACCTTGGACAATTTGTCTGCTTGGGCTCTTCAACTAGGTATCGAGTTGTCCACGGAGAAAACTGAGTTGGTTGTTTTTTCTAGGAAGCGCGAGCCGGCGCAACTCCAGATTCTATTAATGGGTGAAACGATCAATCAGGTCTTCACATTTAAATATCTCGGGGTCTGGTTCGACTCTAAAGGTACCTGGGGATGTCACATTAGGTATCTGAAACAGAAATGCCAACAAAGGATCAATTTTCTCCGGACAATAACTGGAACATGGTGGGGTGCAAACCCAGGAGACCCAATCAGGCTGTACCAAACAACGATATTGTCGGTGATGGAGTACGGGTGTTTCTGTTTCCGCTCCGCTGCGAACATACACTTCATCAAACTGGAGAGAATCCAGTATCGTTGCTTGTGCATTGCCTTGGGTTCCATGCACTCGACCCATACGATGAGTCTCGAAGTGCTAACGGGCGTTCTTCCGCTAAAAAATCGATTTTGGGAACTCTCATATCGATTGCTCATTCGATGCGATATATTGAACCCGTTGGTGATTGAAAACTTCGAAAGATTCGTCGAGCTTAATTCTCAAACCCGTTTTATGTCCTTGTACTTCGACTACATGGCACAGAGCATCAATCTTTCTTCGTACAATCCCAACCGTGTCCGTTTCCTATATACTTCTGATTCTACTGTATTCTTCGACACATCCATGAAGGAAGAGATTCGTGGAACCCCGCACCATATACGCCCGCAAGTGATCCCCAATATATTTTATAATAAATTCCGGGAAGTCGATTGCGACAAAATGTTTTACACTGACGGATCCAATCTCGATGGGTCCACTGGCTTCGGTATCTTCAGTAATACTATCACCGCTTCACTCAAGCTCAATGATCTTGCTTCAGTTTACGTCGCAGAGTTAGCTGCAATTCAGTACACCCTTGGGATCATCGACACTCTGCCCACAGATCACTACTTCATCGTTTCGGACAGCCTCAGCTCTTTTGAGGCTCTTCGTGCGGAGAAGCCTAAAAAGCAATTCTCGTATTTTCTGGGGAAGATACAGGAGTCCTTGTGTACGTTATCTGAAAAATCTTATCAGATTACCTTTGTTTGGGTCCCCTCTCATTGTTCTATCCCGGGCAATGAAAAGGCCGACTCATTAGCAAAGGTGGGCGCATTCAATGGTGACATATACGAAAGGCCAATCTGCTTCAACGAATTTTTTAGTATTTGTCGTCAGAGGACGCTCAACAGTTTGCAAACCTCGTGGAGCAATGGGGAACTTGGACAATGCCTACATTCGATTATCCCAAAGGTATCAACGAAGCCTTGGTTCAGGGGGATGGATGTGGGTCGGGATTTTATTCGTGTAATGTCCCGACTTATGTCCAATCACTACACCATGGATGCGCATTTGCGGCGTATTGGGCTTGCGGAAAGTAGTCTGTGCGCTTGTGACGAGGGCTATCACGACATCGACCACGTTGTCTGGGTATGCGCCGGGTATTGTGACGCCAGGTCTCAGTTAAAGGATTCCCTTCGGGTCCACCCAATGTACCAGTCCGAGATATGCTGGCAACTCGTGATTTCCCCTATATGTCCCTTATTTATACTTTCATAAAAACGATAAATATCCCAATTTAGCCCCTCTCTTTTTATTTCTCGTTTTTAGAGTTTCCTCCTGCCTTGTGGAACCGATCAGCTCCAGAGTGCCACTATGTAACCGCCGTCGCCCTTACCTTTACGCCTGCATAGAAGGAAACTGAAGCGAAAGCGACTCGAGGTCCGATGACTTTTGAAGGATTCCCCGCGGGTCCGAAGAATACCATCCGCCAATCCGGTACTCGACGACTTACTAGACTGAGGCGCAAATTTGTTTCGCTGATCCCCCCCCCCACCCCCCGCTTGAGCGAAAGTTGAAAGTTTTGCTCTTCTTTCCCTGTCACCATACGCCTTCTCTCCCCTGTCCTTGATACAACTGCTGCTACACTGATGTGGAAATAAGCCACACTCTGAATATCTTGACCAAGCATAAGTTTTCGTTAAAAAATCAAATTAGTATTCTGTATTCCTAGTTTTAAGATAGCTATAATTTTTACTCTTTATTGAAACTTTTGTCCTCCATCTTTTAAATAGAATTATATCCCTAGTTTTAAGATAACTGTGAAATTTCTCATAAATCTCATAAATATTTGTGAGAAGTGTTCCAGTCTTATGAAATCTACTTGTTAATTATTCTTATTACTTTTTATTGAGATACAGTGAAAAGTGTCAGATTGGTGAAGAGTTTTTTTTTGAAAAAAATACGACGATTTCCTTTTGAACAATAAAATTAGCTCGATTTTGGAAAAAATACTCTAAACCCTATAAGTTGGTGATGAAAATTTGTAAAAACAACTATTTTTAATCCGAAAATTTGGTTTACAAGTGGCAAAATTGCAAAAAATAAAATGAATAAATGAACGTCTGTAATCTGTGGTCTCATTTTTCAACTTATCCTCAGAATCCAGGGGTTATTTATTGTTAGACAGGTAAAAACCAGTAACCCACCTTAATTTCTCTTTGAATTTCTGATCCAGCTCGATATGTCTTAATATTTGCACCAATCTCGTTGGAAATACATCAAATATTACAAAGACTGACGTTTTCTAACGGGCGGTAGCAGTATAGAGTGAGAGAACCGTGTTTCTATTAATCACGATAATTTGGAAAAATACCTCAGCATTCGTGACCAACTAACTTTGGCTATTTCTTCGGCACCAACTGTATATAATGCAAAAACTGAAAATGAGATCAAGTCATGCCCAATTTTTTTTTTAATTACATAAAAATTAAGTGAATTCACGCAACTTCCCATCAAAAATGTCTTTGGATGGGAAATATATATACACTTCAAAGGATATTTGTAATCTCTTCGCAACATTTTTTCAAGAAACTTATTCTAACTATTCAGACAATGATCGTGACTTTGAATATTTTTCTTATTTTCCTGATTATTCAAGAGATGTTGGTGTCTGTCACAATAATGTTCAAGATATATTGTCTGGTCTCAATGATCTAGATGCCACTAAAGGCTAAGGACCTGATGGAATTTCACCTGCTTTCATAAAGTATTCAGCAACTGAGCTCACGTCACCTTTATTCTGGTTGTTCAATAAGTTACTAGAATCTGGTATTTTCCCAAAAGACTGGAAAAAAATCTTTTTTAATATCTATTTATAAATCGGGTAAAAAATCTGATATTCGCAGTTATCGTGGAATTGCCATTCTGTCTTGCTTTTCCATACTTTTCGAATCCATCATAAATAAAAAACATTTTCAACCAAGTCAAACATAAAATAACAAATTCACACCATGGGTTTTTTAAAGGCCGTTCAACTAGTACAAACCTTTTAGAATTTTTAGATTACTCGTTAAATGCCATGGATGAAGGAAATCATATAGAAGATCTTTACACTGACTTCAGAAAAGCTTTCGATAAACTGGACATTCTCACGTTAATTTTCAAGCTTGAAAAATTGGGAATAGAGATGAGATCGCCAGCAAATATTAAAATTCTATGAGATGAAATCTGATATAATTAAAGTTACTTCGGGGGTTTCTCAAGGTTCCCACTTAGGATCTCTTCATTTTATTTTATATGTCAACGACATCTCTTTTATTTTTAAAAAATACATTAAAATTCTCATATATGCGGATGATATGAAGCTATTTTTAGAAATTAGAAATAATAATGACTATGATGTTTTTCACAATGAAACACAAATTTTTTATACATGGTGTTGTAAATGTTTACTGGAACTAAACGTTAAAAAATGTAATCTCATAACTTTTAGCAGAAAACAAATCACGACCTCCGTGTCAATTACACTAGGTAATCAAATCGTTCTGAAATGCGATAAAATAGGAGATTTAGGAGTTATCTTAGACAAAAAATTAAAATTTGTGGAACATTACAACACAATTGTTCATAGAGCTAGTAATATGCTTAATTTTATAAAACGCTTCGGATATCACTTTCAAGATCCTTACACAATTAAAACTCTTTACGTAGCATATGTTCGGTCTATTTTAGAATATTGTAGTATTGAAGCGAGAATTGAGTCAATTCAAAAGCAGTTTATATTATATGCATTGCGCAAGTTAAGATGGACAGCATTCCCTCTTAAGAAGCACGTTGTATGTTGATAGATATTCAAACATTGAAAGAACGTCGGGACTATGCTATGATCTCGTTTCTAAACGATATCGTCATGCAGCGTACTGACTCATCTGACGTATTGTCAAAATTAAATTTATATGCTCCTACTCGTCAATTACGCAATAGAAATTTGTTCGCGATAGGTCATCACCGTACATATTATGCTAAATTCGGGCCACTAAACCAGATGATGGCTGTGTATAACGAGCATTGTGAAAGTATTGACCTTACCATACCCTGAACAAGTTTAAAAAAGTTTTTCAATTTTTTTGCGAAATCATAGTACACAGGAATAGTATACAGTATAGTATATAAGCAATTAATGTTTGTGCAATGTAGTCTACAATCGATTGACGAATAAATTCAATTAATAGCCCCAAACGCTGGGCCTTATAAAGGTTTAAGCGCATCCTCAAGTTTAGCGAATGGTCTTAAATTTAGATTGAAACCTTCAAATCAGTAAAATTCGACCAACTATTACAATAACAATCAAATTCGAAAGTTTTAATATTTTTAACTTGTACAACAATATCAAAAAACCGACTGAAATTTTCAGTAAAAGGAGCTAAGGAACATACGTGTTTACTAAAAATTACGTTCATTGAATCGTTGACTTAAACATGACAAGGGTTTTTTTCTAGCATCCAATTTTCTCCATTTTTTCAAGAAAGGTTCCAGTTTTTTTTTTGAAAAAATGTTGGCAACGCTGGGTGCACCAGTTCGACGAATACACATCGATAAATTGGTTGCAAGGAAACGCAAACAATTTAACAACTGTGTTAAATAAGAATATGCTCAACCTGTTCTGATTCTTTGGTGAACGAGTTCTGCTTCTCGTTCTTTCATTACGGTTTAGATACTGAAATGTTTCGAAAAAAACACTTGAGAAATATTTCGTTGATACAAGCGTGGCTGCCTCTAGATAGCTAATTTGGAACATCTCAGCATTTCGGCATACGCAAAAACTATTTTATTGGCAATTCCAATTGAACATCATATTTTTTCAAAGTTTAGGTACCAATTTTTATTTGAATATTCAGTGTTTTGCTTTTTATTGTATTTTAAAACCACAACCCGTGCACTGCACAGGTTGAACAGGTGGACGAGACGCCACTGGATTAAATAAAAAACACTTATATCATTATAAAATTGTTGGAGAGATGCGTCGATCGGAACTATACAACGAACGAATAAGCGATTCTCAACTTTTGACTTGCGAATCACAAAGTTAAAAATTAGCGATACGACGTGAACAAGAATGGCTCTATTCAGGCGAACGAGTGATGTTCGAAAGCACGAATGAAAATAATTGGTTCGAACGTAAATGAGATGAGTGAGATACTTGCGAACCGTTTTAATACGGTCGTAAACAAGAATGAAGGTGAAGATATTGTCAAAATTCATATGGTAGTACAAGCGAACAGTAGTAGAATCGACAACAAATAATTGTTGTTATAAATTTTCCGTATTGTATGAATCAAATAATGTGATACTTGTAGTACTATTTATTGATTTTTCATGTTTTGTTATCTGTTAAATTACTAGTGTACTATAACAATTGAATGAGATTCGTCAATTGAATATAACTTTGAAAGTCTGTTTAGTTCGGAAACATCACACTCGACAATAAATGTTGATTTCTAAATGCATATATGGGGGTGTTATCGTGAAATTAGGTATTTGAAAGTATTAATAACCAAAGTAACAATTGAAGTTTTATAGCACGCTATAAGTGCTAGCTTATATACTTTAGGAAGATATCAGTAGCAAAAGGTGCTCTGTAAGACTGTCAACTAATATTGCAATTTAATGGAAGGATGCATGTTCTGAATGATTAACGTTTTCTTCAATATTCTTTTTCCAGAATGCCGGCTGCAGTCCCCGCGGAAAATGGAGGCGGTGTCCCAAAAACAGAGCTGCAGGAGTTGCAGCTCAAACAACAGCAAGTGGTCGATGAGGTATATTTGAACATCGTACGTGAATATGAACAAAAATCACTATTTTTATCCAATTGTTTTAGTCACTGGACAGCACGCGTCGCATGCTGGCATTATGTGAAGAGGTAAGTCATATGTTATCTGTTCTTACCAAAATATGGTTTAGATTTTCAATTTCAATTAGAAACTTTGAAGTGGTGGATGTATTAAGAAATAAAATAAAAAAACGGTGGATGTAGTATGAAATAATAAAACTAACATCGGTATAGGTAGAAATATCGTCACAAACGAAGAAAATTTCGAGGTTATAAACAAAAGTGTTCAGTTGAGTTTTAACATGATCCGCTGTGTTCCACCTAAATTTTAACGCCTAACACAGCAGTATAGTCTATTTTTAATTAGAAGTAGTACTAATTATTCGGAAGTTGAGACGATTTTTACAATGTATTATAGCTCGCATTTTGTGATTTGAATGAATACACATTTTATAGAATAGCATTTATCAGTCTGACTAAAATGTTCCGTGCCTTAGTTTATAATGGTGAAAGAATCAGATACAAGTATAAATAGCAAATATAGAACTCTCTAGGCATATCTTGTTGATTTTTTTAAATGAAACAAGTAGTAGTTTTAGTTTGTTATAAATTTTGCATTCCATATCCTCATATAGAGCTGCCACCTGTGATTCAATTGAATAATCCTATGATGTTGTTGTGGACAGCGTAGTTTGAAAAATAACATTAATTTCGGCGATCCAATTATATATGAATTATCAGTTAGCGTTTCAAATAATATCGCTTTTAACATATTTATTAAGTTTATGTTTATTTTAATGTTCTAGAATTTTATGTATTTTAAAGATCTATTAAAATGTTTCGTTTTATGGTCTTGATTCATTTTTATGTGTTTTATCTTAATCTAAAGGAAATGCTTTGTTTTCATATCGTGTATATGTTTATTATTTTTTGAACACACTTGTATTGACCTGGCTTGATTGATGTTTGGAAACAGTTCATTTTTAATGTGAAATAGAATTCTTAAGCATTATCACCTTTGTTGGGGTTCATTCGTGGCCGTACGGATGAAAAATTGCTCCCAAAATCTTATTCACCATGAATTAATAATGACATGAATTCTGAAGTAATCACGTTGTTACGTTACAAAAGCAGAACCATGAATAAAAATCATGTGTTTTATAATTTTGTGTCGTGACATGCTCTAATACCGTGAGGTGAGGTTAAGAACGTTTCAAGCGTAAGGCAGCTATAACAAATTCAATTTACGTTGAATGCTCGTGCACTTTGTTTTAATTGGCTTGATATCAATTTTTTTTAATGAAAAAATTGAAATTACTTATTGCTACAAAGTCTTGAACAAATTATTGACGAGAGACATATTAATACCGCGCATTTTGATTGTGTGATTCCAAATACCACGCTGAATAATTCCTAATACCACGCTCCATTGAATAGCATAGCATAGTATAGCAAATGAGGGATTCCATGAGAAACCGGCCGACCGCAAAATATGACCATCGTCGATTCGAACGAAACTTTGCAGGTGTGTTCGCTGTATGAATCTCCATGATATTCTCTGGCAATTGGAATATTTTGATACAAGAGTAATTTTTCAAAAGGGCGTAAACGTGTATGAATTTCAAATTTTTTTTGTTCGATTACTGTATTTTATACAGCAAAACTATCTGAGAACAAGTTACAGGGAATGAATACTTCTGTCCGAAAAAAATATACACTGAAAAAAATGTTGTGTCATTTTTCAAAAAAACAAAAATTTATGATAAAAATTTAAATTACGAAAAAACCCATTTTTTTTAAATTTTTTATATTTTGTTACCAAAAACCTAAAGAGAAAAGAAACATTTTGATTGTGATTGCATGATGGAGAAAAAATCGGAAAAAAAGTTTTTCTAACAATAACTTCGTACATTTAAAATCAAAATGCATTTAACAAAAATCTTCCAAAATGCGATAGTTTTCGAGATGTTTGAAATTTTGCTACTTCAAAAACAATTAATTCGTGTAATTATGCTCTTTTTAAAAGTTATTCGCGTTACCCCATCAAAAAATGTCAAAAATTTAATGTTTATCGTTTTAAAGACGTAAAAGCAACCTTTTTAGTGTATTTGGATCATGGAGAAGCTTTCAATAAAAAAGTTTTTCTAACAACAACTTTTGACATTTTTTTTATAATTCTTACTATTTACAGTCAAAAATACAATTTTCTGTTTGAATATGATTCTAAACGCCATTTTAAATCTAAATGCTCTTAACAAAAATTTTCTAAAATGTAGTAGTTCTCGAGATATTTTATTTTACTTTTGTTTTAACAACACAATTATTTTGTTTTATTACGACCTTTTCATAAGTTAATCGTGTTTCTCCATCAACAATAATAGGTTTTTCAAAAGGCCCGTAAACTTTCGTGCAACTTTCTCTTTGACATCAAGGCGATATTGTAAACCATTTGAAAGTTACATGAAAGCAACCAAAATATATTTCAACCATAGGGTCGGTTGATTAAACTATATAGCTGAATCATATGTTGTTCATTCAAAATGTTTCTTTTCTCTTTAGGTTTTTGGTAACAAAATATAAAAAATTTAAAAAATGGGTTTCTTCGCAATTTAAATTTTTATCATAAATTTTTGTTTTTTTGAAAAATGACACAACATTTTTTTCAGACAGAAGTATTGTAACTCGTTTTCAGATAGTTTTGCTCTATAAAATACAGTAATCGAACAAAAAAAAAATTGGACTTCATACACGTAGAAACGTTTACGCCCTTTTGAAAAGTTGCTCTTGAGTCAAAATAATCTTATTACCTGTGGAAAATATTTAGTCTTGCATGACGGTGAAACGTGTAAAGTTTCATTGGAATCTAAGATGGTCGGTCACGATTTTAAAGATTTTCGGACGGATCTTCGTGGAATTCCTCAAATACGACCGCACTCATCGTGGGTGGCTGAAACAGAGAAATCTTTTTATAAAATAGTATAATGTACTGTACACCTGGCCATGTCCTTACGATCGCCAAAGGGAACGGAATGTTAGTTGAATACCTACTTAAAAAGATACGCGGAACCCACGCAATCTCCATAGGTATTACGGATGTTAGATTTTGTTAGTAGGGAAGGAAAATGGGTTGAGGATTTTGAGTGATTTAAACGATATTCAATAAAATATGTAAGTAATAAAAAACAAGTATAAATTGGATTATCTCACCAAATTCACTTAGCTGAACTGCAACAGTTATATGTTTCAAGCTGTACCGCTCCGCCCTGTTTCTAGTATCATGCGCCAAAAACAAACAGCACACTTTCGAAAATCCGTCGAATTACCGTGAACAAAAGCTGATGGGCGTTATTACGGCTTAATTTTCCTCATTTTCACTCTTGCCAGTTATCTGGCTTAAATTCGTAAAGAATTTGTTGTTCGAAGTAATTTTCTGCAAAGTTTGTATTGTAACTCGCAGATCGTTTTTAAACTTCGCTCACAGTTGGATCGACCATCATATCATTAATCGCAAAACCGGATGAAGTATTCGCCAGCGGGTATATCTTTTCAATCTACGTTTGGATCGAATACTTCGGAGCTGGCTGGAGTGCTGGTTTAATATCGTAGGTGTGTCTGCTCCGTTCACAAAACACCATCAGCATCTCATAATCACATTTTTTTTCCATTTCACGAAAAAGGTTGACGAATTCAAAACGATTTTCGTCGGACTATCAAATCAGGACACTCAAATTACCGAATCTACAAAATCTTGAATACGTTTTTGAACACCATTATCAGAAAAAAAAACTGGAACAAATAACGAAATAGAAAGAAAACTCACAATATTGATTTTAGCTCTCGATTTTTGAATTTTATGAATATTATAAGTAAATAACAAGTATGTAACTGGTACCCGTACCATGTAGAAACAGGGTAAAAAGCAGTGCCATTCGTGTTGATTGTTTATTGGCGTTGTTTCTTTATTTCAATTTCTTCATGCAATAGTTTGATTTGCTCATAGGCGAGTATTTGTTTATAGGGAGCCCAGTATTAACCATACTAATAAGCCGTACTCCTGGTAAAGAGCACCGCGATTTTATATCGGATGGTGTTTTCCAGCAAGTCAAAAGTAGAAATAATGAACCTAACTTTAGCCTCACCATCCATAGATTTGTCCGTATACATTAGAATGTATAGTATGCGATTTTTCGAGAGCCATACTAATGATAAAATCTCGCCGTGGTATTGTTCACGAATGACAAAGTGATGTCCGAATTCCGCGACTTTTGATTTATCAATGAAAAATCACGATGTAAATAAATTTGTCACAAATTTGAGTACAATATTATAGTTCATACCCGTGTGAATGATTTGAGTGTAATCATATTCGTCAATGACCAAATCGTAAAAAAGCGGTGCTAAGCGGTTGCCTACGTTTCACAATTCGGGGCAGACGTTCTTGTTTAATTTTTTTTGAGCAGTGCATGTCAAACTGTCAAAAGAGTTATACATTGACATTGTGTATAATACATTCAAATATGTGAAATAGTAGTACGAAGTAAATAACCCGTGGCATCATGGCGTTCACAACATTCAGAAAAAACACGGTATTAAGCGCTGCGCGGAATTAGAGCAGTTCACGGTACAATTTTCCTTCAGTGTCATATGCATAACGCTTTTATTAGTGGAAATCATTGTTTTTGTTTTATGAATTTTAGTCGTGGTTTCTGCCATATCATTACCAAATCGATTTTCTGTACGTGAACTAGTTCACAACCTTATGAAAATTATTCATAAACCAAGGGTTACATCGTGATTTTATTCAAAGATCTAGGAACATTATTCAAAGTTCGACTATGCGACGTGGCCTGATTCATGAATTATTACATCTTGATCATGATCTGATGGTTGTCAATTAGTTCACAAAACAAACAGTCTATTTATTTTCTCGTAAACTATTTAACGAAACTCGGAATATCATTCATGAATCCTTTCAAGCATCGTGAACTAATTCGTGATTCCTAATATATTTGTCACGATTCAATATCCGTGCTCGTGAAATAATACACAAAATCATAAAATATTATTCATGGATATGTGAACTAATTCATTATTTCTAGCGTATTGGTCACGACTCCCCATTCGTGCTAGTTCATGTATTCGATTGCTAATATATCAATCGCGAGTTACCTTACATACTAGGGTGGGGCAAAATGATCGTTTATTCAGCAGAAACTTTTTTGGTTTTATTTGGGGTTCCAAATAACTGCATAATTTGCGTTCGCTTAGCTACGATCTGGCGTATCGCATTGCCTTTGAAATTTGCATGGGACTTAACCTTATCAATACTAGAGTTTCCAGTTTTAATTAAATCGAAGTATAATTCAGCATTTGCCCAATTACTTTGTCGGATGAAGTATAATGTTAGAATGTCTATGAACATAGTAATAGCTGTTCAGCTGGCTCGAATTAAGTTAATTAAGAATTAAGTCATTTCTTTAAACAACACTGCCCGTATACTATCGGTAATCAGTTTTGAAGCTGAAATAAGTTCGTAGTTTCTTGTTTTACTGATTTGATATGTTCGGATAAATGATGATGATGATGGTCTCACCTCATATATCCACAAAGGTTTGACTCGTGACAAAACCATTAAACAAAAAAACTGACAGGTTCCCGATCAGAAACACATAACAGAAATATTTCAAAACTATATCTCGCATTATTACTTGTTATAAATTTCTGTTATTTTAACTAACGAGAACTAATTTATAACACAATATGTTACAAAATTTGTGTTCTGTTATAATCTTGTTATTTCATTCTGATCGGGTTACTTTTGCATATATAGTTTTTTCTTCAAAAGAACGTAACCAGATAATTTTCAAATATTCCGCAAACAACCAGGGTCCGTCAAGAATATTTCCGTCGCGGGAATATATTTGATGAAATCGGGAATTGAACCTTCCATTTTCGATTATATGCTGTAAGACTCCTCTCGCCTGACCAAGACGTCTGTGTTACTACCTGCAACAGCAGGAAGTGGTGGCCGTGCAGAGCCCAACTGTGTTATATCATCCACACACCTTCATTGAAAGTTGAGTAACACTAACCCAAAGCAGTCTAGCGATATTGCTATCCGGGAACATCCTAGATTGAGCGGGAATTGAATCCGATATCTTGTTCTATCAGAAAGAATCATCGAACCCCATAATCAACGAATTAACTCCGATATCACCACTACCGGTCCTTTCTAATGCAGCCGACACTACTGCCGCTATACGCATAAATGTCCCATGTGCTATGGGATTCTCTATACACTTGGGACAATTATGCGTAGAGCGGCAGGTAGGCGTAATAATGTCAATTTTTTCTGTTCGATGCCTAGGAACATTCATACACAAGGGTTTCGAATTATTTGAATTCGCTAAATCAATAGAACTTGTCATATTTCAATCGCCTATTTCCTTCATCGCATTCGGCAGTCTGTGATCAAAAAATGTGTATTTGTTTAAAATTTCTCAATAAACTATAAAATACAATACTTACTTCACGGCTTATGGCCGTTGCGCAAGACAATAGTTTAGATTTCGAACACATAAGTTCTTCGTGCTTCCTTTTGTCTATTTTGTCTGCTTTCTATTTGATCTCAACTCTAGAATAAAAATATTTACGTGATTATTTGGTTTATATTCCCTTGTATTGTTTCTAATATATGAATATTTACTTCGCCATTTTTCGTATATCCTTTTTATTTCAGGCTGTAGTAAATTTCTTCGCTTTATCTTGAAATCGTCGATCGTCATTTCACTTAAATGCTTCGAGACTTTTTTGTACTTTCACAATTGGTTAAATTTTTGTCATCGTTATGATGAACCCAAAAATTTCAAAACATCTTAATTGATCAGTATTCGTTTCGCGGGAAGATCAGATGAGGTGACTCCCAACAAATATATACAATAATTGGAACGCAGACTTCGTTTTATCGTTGACATTTTGAAAAATAGACTAGGATAAAAAATGTTATTTCTAGAACCAAACTAGATCACACCTTTATAAAAATAACTTCTATTTATAAAAAGAAAACAGCTAAAATAGATTTTGTCCAATCATAGGATCGTTTCTTCGCCTGATTTCATTAGACTGTTTCTTTTAATAGCTAGATACATTTTAACACCATTTGCACAGCATGGTAACTTCCCTTTAAGTTAGCTCTAATAGTAATTAATTGTGGATTATAGTTGCAGTCCCAACAGAATGTGATTAAGCTTTCAAACCAACGGGGGCATCGGTACCGCTTTGGTCTTGTTTGCATTTCTGCCCTCGAATAGAAATGCACATATTATTGCACACCGATAAAAATTGATGTTGCAATTTTATCTCACGTTCTTCAGATCACATGTTTCCGATGATACCCTCTGATCTATATTTCCTTAGGGACCGTTCATAAACCACGTAGACCGAAATTTGAGAATTTTTAAACCCCCCCCTTCTCCCCTAGTTGACCTTAGTAGACTTTTACCAACCCCCCTCCCCCTCGCCAAAAGTCTACGTAGACTTTTAATTTTTTTTTATTCGCGGGAAATGTGAATTTAGCAAGAAGCACATTATAATGTTCTATTAAAAATAAGCGTTCAGATTTATTTCAAGCTTTTTAAATATTAAGAAAGATTTTTCACATTGTTTTTTTTGTCTATGATTGAACAAATCAATTAATACCGATTCAAGGTGCTTTCCAACGTTTGTGTAGCGGAATACTTCTTTTCAAGGTTAGTCACTCAAATATATGTAAAAAGATACATTGCTATAACTAGCTTAAATTTTGGCCGAAGTGCGACCTACACCAACAATGCAGAATTGCTAAAAACTTTTTGAGCCTTACTGGTGCATTCAAAATTGTTAAATTATAAGAAACAATTATAAATTAATACTGTCGATGTGTACTATCATCTAGACTAAAATAATAAACCAAACATGCACACAAATTTCACTTTTCGTGAACAAATTTCAATATTTCTAAGATAATAAGATCATCTAAATTGCCTTATTTGATTAAGGGAACGAAGCTATTTAAATCTTCCCAAAAATATTTATATTTCTTATGTAATTAATAGCCGTATCACCTTAGAGTATTATCGCAAAGTATCAAAGTTTAACTCCGAATATTTTCGAAGATAAATATAGTAGAGCCGGTTTGCACGGCGTTGCATAAGGTCAAGACGTAAAATTTAACGGGTGTTTAAAGATTTTGAAATCAGTGTAAATGATTGCAAGAGAAAATTAATCTACTTATTGTTAAAAATCGGGTGTTTTGTTGTTACAATGCTTAACTTTGAACATTTTTTAACTTTTTATGGTTCATGCATTTAATGGTCCATGCATGTCTGCTAACTAGTGGTGCTTCAGATGATTTCACAGTCAAAATCTTCCGACGAGAGGAATTTTTGGCGATCGTCTTTGGAACCGTCATATTGTATTATTCCTAGATCAAAACTATATCAAAATATACGCAAGAAACAAAAACGTGTGAGGTTGTCCAAAAAAATCGTGGGTTCTGGGTTGAGTGGTCGCTTAACGAGTAGTTACCTCAATAGTGTATAGGGTTCGTCGCGGTTGCGATAATTACCGCAACCGCGCGGTATTTACCGCAACCGCACCGCAAAAAAATTGATGATGTGATAATTTTGATTATTCTAAATTGATAAACAGACTGCTATAACGAAAGAAAATCAAGCTGTGTCCGAAATATTTTGACGCTATTATTTTTACGACATATTTTGGACTAGTTATTTTATACTTCTAAGAAAAACTTCACAAACTAACCATTTCAAATACATAAAATGCAAGATCCAAATAAAGACAAAATTATTAGATCATTTAAAAATAATGAATTTGTACTCTTAAATCCAATTTAAAAGTACATCACTTCTTCCGATTTCTGTTGGAAATCGTGAAATTATGAATCGTTTTCGATATCAATTTTTCAACTGAGAATTTTGACTAATTTAAAGGAATTAGAGAGAAACTATTTATGCTGAGACTTAAACACAACCCAAAGAATATAATTATCCTCATCAAACCAAGCGAATTTAGAGGAATTGGCAGTAAAGGATACAAATGTATGAAAGCGTCCAAAATAAGGAGGGGTCCAAATTAGGATGATTATTCTATTATTCGTTCATCAACATCGTATTTCTATCATTGCTGTGTAAATTCAGTGTGAATTTTTCTGCAGTCAATTTTATTGGACTCTTTCTCAAAAAGTATGCTGCATAGTTTTTTTTCGCGTACTTCCATTCAAATTTACTATAATTTTCTACCAAATTAAGTCCTAATATTTTTCGGTTAAGACTATTTTGTAGCTTTTTTGATGTTTTTTTGGCCAAATACCACATAGTTTGACCGTTCACTTCAATTGAAGTTTTTGCCATTGGCTCTTTGGGAAAATATTAGGGGAAAATATATTGAATGCTAGAACTTTCGAACTAGCCTTTAGAAAATTACACTTCATACATTTTTAAAGGGAGCAATCTTAGTTTTTGAATGAGAATACATCTGTTTCTTGAAGAATGCGGAAGTTAGAGTTTTGGGATATTTTGTCCGTAATCCCCTATTTTTGAAAATCATTTCTGCTGTATGCTACAAATCATACATTTTTTGCAGTTTTTCTAATGTTCAATAATTCTGTACCGGTTGAGACCGGACTCCTGTATAGAGCATTTTTTTTCGTCAAATATGGCGTCGTTCTTATTGATGAAATACAATATGCTTTTATTTCACTGTATTGGAATATATGCGTTACTATATAGAAGTACTAGTATTTCGACTTTAATTTTTTTTGGTGAAATTCCTTGAAGAATAAAAGGTTGTTTTTACTACGTAAATGCGAAAATCATCCATTTAATTTTCATATGTCAAAAACATTGAAAATATGAAAATTTAAAGAAAAAAATTTGCAACTTTATTTCTTATTACATTTTTATTCCACTTTTTTCAATTAACTGAAGGGTTGCTAAAATAAAAGTTTTCCTATTACTGCAGTAGAACGTTTTTGAATGTATAATGTATGCCTTAAAATGTACGGAATTTTATTAATAGAAAATGCAAAAGTTGATTTTTTTCAGAAGCATTACATTCTGAGGAGTCTCTTAAAGTTAAATTTCGTGTGAATAAGAATCATATTTTATTATATATGGTTACACAAATGAACAATTTTTCAACACTATTTTTAAAAATATAAAAATTTTGCTACATTTACCGCATTACCGCGCGGTGCGGTGCGGTAAATAAAGTGCGGTTGCGGTAAGCGGCGCTATTATTTTTTTGCGGTAGCGATGCGGACAATCCATTTACCGCCCACATCCGCACCGCGACGAACCCTATTAGTGTACTAGCTCTGAAGTTTCAGCATAAATACTGAATAGACTGATATTTTGAATACAACTCTCTTTAAATCCCATTCATAATTAGTAATACGAGAATAACAAAAAAATAAAAGTCTACGTAGACTTTTTCAAAGACCCCCCTCCCCCCTCGTAGACAAACGTAGACTTTTGCCAGACCCCCCCCGTCCCCCCTATGAGTCTACGTGGTTTATGAACGGCCCCTTACATCAATCGTATCACTGATGACCATAACTTGTACGTCTAGGTTCACTTGATTGAAAGTCTAGACTCCTGGGTAGCCAGAGATAATATTAACATCACATGCATAAATCTTGTATTTACACAAGAACCCGCGGCGATCTCTACAAAATATCTAGGAATCAGTAGGAATCGAGTGCAATTAAGTAGGCAATTTAAGTGCTCCATAAAAATTAATGCAAACGTATAGCAGATCAACTTTTGGAAAATTCAAATTATTAACCGAAAATAATTTTGTTGCACGATTTTGCAGGCAAAGCTATAATGGTCTTTTGTGTAATGTTAAAATTTATTTATACCTTCATTGTGTACGAAAAAAATAACATGAAAACTAGATAAAATTGCCTGACGCAGGAAATCCAATAAGATTTGTAAAGCTTAAAGTTGTAGTAATTCGATGAACAAAAAAGTCCGAGGTTCGGAAAATGGTTTCATTAAAACTGAAAAATATCATATTTTACTGTAAAATTCGCTAACTTTTCTTCGAAATAAGGGGGGGGGGGGCTGGGTTAAATCCAAAAGAAAAATAGATTTGTTACCGGTAAAATTCAGTAACATCAATATATTTGACATTAACTCCACAAACCACATTTTGAAGTAGAATACTTCTAACGTTTCAATATAAGGGTCCCGTTTCAAAGTTTCTGCTGAGATATTTTCCCAATTTTCAAATGCGAATGACTTCTGTTGTACTGATCAAAATCGCTATATTTTCCACTATCTGATCGGGCATGTGCACGTATATTGTATTTGATTCCGTAAAATGTGTTATTACTATAAATAACAAAAATAATGTATTTTGTGAAACTGGTAATTATCAGCGCTTATTGGTTCGAACAATTCAACCAAGCAGCGAGCATTGCTAGGACCGCCTCTTTGCATCCAATGAACCGCGACTCACGTATAAAAGCAGCACATAAGAAAAAAAATCGTCAGTTTGCTTTCTGACTTCGTAGTAGTTGCTACGTTCCGTCAACTCGAAGCAATATATTCCATGACTGCAGCCAGGCATCATTTCAATGATGTACAGGCGCACCTGTTTTATGCATACAATGATCACAGACCACAGAAAAAACAGAACGCTTTTTCTTTCGGAGCTAAATAAACGAATTTCAAGTGATCGCTGACAGTAGGGTAGGTAGGTGAGAAAGACCCCGCTCTCTTGCTCTTTCAATTATGTGTGGCGTTCTCAAATAAATTCACCACGGCGCGCGTTCCAGAGTGCACTGCGAAGGAGTGTTCTCTTTTATTAGTTTTCTTCTCGCAAACGGTATTGTGGCCAGCGATGCCACATGTTTTTGTGAAATATCTGTAGAAGAATAATTAAAATGTCTGTAAAAGTCTGTAGATGGTTGTGTAAATCCTATTTACACTAGGTTATTACTTTAAAAGTAACTTGAAATTAGTAAACTATTGTGAAGGAATCATTTGTATTCGGATCAAATTATTCTAGTTGTTAAACACTGTTGCTCTTTTAAAAGTCTGTAGATTTCTGATTACGTCTGTAGGACCATCAAAAGTCTGTAAAATACAGACATGTCTGTAAATCTGGCATCACTGATTGTGGCTGTGATTGGTGATTTGAAGGAGATTATGTTGGTTTGTTGAATACTGATATAAGTTTCTGTTGATGGTTTGATTCTGGGGGCAAACTGGGAAACGTGAAACGGGATTTTCATTTCACTTATTTTGTTTGCGAACTTCACTGCTCTACAAGTGAAATGCTCCGTTAAAAGTAATGTCCTGGTACTACATTTGTTGTCGGTTATTATCATACGTGATAATTGCAGGGTTATTGCGAAGAAACCTATTTTTTTATTCATTTCGTTTATTTGATAGGCGCAAATGCGTTAGCTTGACGGTGCCAAATTCTTTTGTTTTTACATTTTGGATATTTTAAAACTAGGAGGTTACAATGTTGAAATATTTTTTTTTTTTAAAGAGAAAAATTTTACAGCTATCTTAAGACTAGAAATAAGATTCTATATACAAGAGAGGGGGCAAAAGATTTTTTTTATGAAAAATTTTAAAACAAGGAATTCAATAGTAATAGTTTTTTAGGAAATATTTACAGTTATCTTAAAACTAACAATATAGTTTGGTACACAAAAGGGGGAACAAATATTTATGATAAAATTCACAGGTGTTTTAAAACTAGGGATACAATTCTATTTACAAGATGGGGGACAATAGTTTTAACAAAGAGGTAAGAAAACCTGGTTCGTTAAGGTTGGAAAGAGAATGCGCAAAAATCGGAAACGAAAAAAGCAGCACATCGTGTGTTAGATCTTCATAAAAATCAATCAGCTTAGAGACCATCCATAAATGACGTAGCATTTTTTGAGTGATTTTTAACACCCCACTCTCCCATCGTAGCATTTCGTCACAAACTTCTAAATACCCCCTGGTAATTACGTAGATTGACGGTAGGTTTGTAATAAAATTAATTTGTAATAATCTTGAATGCCATTTTATTGTTCACATATTGTACAAAGATTTTATCATTGGACGCAGATTTATTGAGTGAATGAATCGCCGGATAAAAGGGGGGCAAAAATTGACGATTTTGGCGTTCTCCCCTAACGCAAAAATCAGGTTTTTTCAATTTTTCACGAAAAAAAGCACACTATCTATGAAATCTTTCCAGAAGCTATTAGTACTCATCAATACCTTTCTAAAAATGTGCTATTTGTACATAAATTTTTTTGAAATCGTTCTTTCACAGGGGTGCATTGAAGTGTTGTCCCCTAACGCTGTCTTTTACAGTACGATGAATCCTTCTGCAGTTACTTTGAGAGCCTACAGAAAAGGATATAGACATAAAAGATAAAAGCAACCTATTTCAGCAATCGCACAGCCATGCAGTGGTACGAGTGGCAGGGCCTAAGGGGCGGAGAAAGAGGGTGGGAGAGGTATGCCATTAAGGGGGAGGCCTACCTTATAATATCGAAACATAATCTATTTTTTTATTTCATCTATCAATAGGATAAATCAATAATTTAGAACAGAGTTCGACGTGATTTCAAAGATATAGAATGGGACGCATTAGAATGCCAAACAAGTATGAGAGCGCGCGAACGAATTTTGTCTTAGGGAATGACACTCACTTGTTCTCCTTTAATATTCTTTCGAATTGATTGGTTTCTATTTCTTTGGCAAACATCACAGTGATTACTTATTTTGTTATCAATGGAATATTTCAACATCTCATTGAGTTTTCAATTTGCTTCAGTGATAGAATAAATAGTTTTCTGTTTGCTGTTATAGGACATTTTTTTTGTTTTCGGTTTTGATCTTTTAACCGTTAAAATGACCAAAACGATAACAACCCGAGCAATCATTACCTACTACATCATAACATCAAGTTTTGTTCTCAATTTGATAACAGATTCTACTCGGGTTTTCTTTCGAAATGTTTACTTCAACCGTATTACAGGTATTTTGCGACAACATTATATACAATATGTAAATATAATAACTGCTTGGCTGAGAATAATCGTTTGACAGCTTTGTTGAGTTGCTTCAGTCACATTTGTCTATTTTTAACGCAACAAAAAATAAATTTTGAACCACTCTAATGACGATTTTTTGATCTACCCTAATCTACAGTCAATTTTATTTTCAAGATTTTATAATGTCAAAAAACAAAGCCAGCGCACCAAAATTACTCAAAAAAAAATTATTTGGTCAACAACGATAAAAATTTGTTGAGTCTCCCTAATAAGCAGTTAATTTTATTTCATATATTTTCCGATGTCAATAATGTATTCAACTTACCAAAACTACTTGAAACCACCTTTTTCGAACCATTAGAAAGCGGCGATTGTGGTCTGCATCTCTTCTATACCGGGCCACACTGTGGTATGCGGTGTGTCCTGTTCTCAATCAATATTAATTTGATTCCTAAATATCATTTGTCAAATACACATGAAGGTAAAACTAGAAATACAGCTAGTTTGGCATTTCAAATCTTTTTTTGAGTTATTTACAGGTTTAAAGGTAATATACATCGCTTTGTTTGAGCTTCAACAAACACTTGAGTCGTGTTAGGGGACAACACTTCATGTGCGACCGTTTGTGTTCATTTTGGTGTTGTCCCCTAACGCAGCGTTTGCATCGGTCGTGGAAAATTTTTCATGAAAGCTCGAAAATCTAAATATACAGTACTAGCTAATCCCATCGCGCGTTGCTGCGATTTGCAACGAAATATGAGGAAAACACAATTTGTTCTGTAGCGCCATCTGGTGGGCAGATAATCCCCAATTAATAGCTTACAAACACGCTCCATAACAAAAGCCTACTGTGTATAAATTTTTATGGAAATCGGTTAAGCCGTTTGGGAGTCCATAAATCATATACATACAAACATTGACTTTTATATATATATATATATATATATATATATATATATATATATATATATATATATATATATATATATATATATATATATATATATATATATATATATATATATATATATATATATATATATATATATATATATATATATATATATATATATATATATATATATATATATATA